>NC_067472.1:3122500-3422500 GCF_947179515.1 Apodemus sylvaticus
TCGAAAGCTTGAAATAAAGCAGGCATTGCCCACGGGATGGTGTGCACACCATCGTACCAGTGTGTGCAGATAGGAGTAAGCGTACCAATCAAGTTGACTAACATGTATGGAGGGCATGGCCCAGGCAATGTGTGGTAGCGGGTTGTTCTCAGCTGGGGCAAAGATGCAAGAGCTCCTGCGGGTGCTAACTGGCACAGGTGGGTCTTTAATTTGCCAGCTGGAAAGAGCTTCAGGATGCCTTAAGTCACTGAGAGGCATGGAAGGCACACAGGAGCAGGGGACTGTATATTTTTATTAAGTCAGAGAGGGAACAGCAGTGCTGAGTATGAGACGGGATGCCCAGGGTCGGGATTCTGGAGGGATAACTATGAGGACCAGAGAAGGAGACGGGATGTCCAGGGTCGGGATTCTGGAGGGATAACTGTGAGAACCAGAGAAGGAGACGGGATGCCCAGATAACTGTGAGGACCAGAGAAGGAGACGGGATGCCCAGGGTCGGGATTCTGGAGGGATAACTGTGAGGACCAGAGAAGGAGACGGGATGTCCAGGAAGAAAACTGGGTGGACCCAGAGATGACTCCTGGCTTTCTGGCCTGGATGTCTCTGCATCCCAACACTGTGCAGAACAGATGATAGAATGGAATGGGCTCAGCTGTGTGGCCTAGGTACAGTGGTTGTGATATCCTGGGGACATCTCAGGGGCTTGTCTGGTGGGATGCACAGGTGTAGAAGGGGTTGCCTGTGCGGGTTGGCCTGAAGTCTTGGTATGGAGAGCAACACCACCTCTTGTTCTTTAGTGTCAAAATCTGAGCAAGTTGATGTCAAGACTGGACAGTAGGGAGAGAAGCAGCCCCATCTTTGTATTAGTCAGAGAACTGTGCTGAGGACTGATGCCTGTAGGCAGGACAGGGTCTGGCCCTTGTACCACACTGGGCAAGAGAAGATCTTTCAATGTCACTGGCAAGTACATCCTCCTGTGCTCCTGGGCTGGGCCAGAGGCAGGGCTAGGGAGCGAGATGCTCTGTGCTGCATTGGAGGAGAGGAAGCCATGGCAGGGAAAGGAGGAAGAGGATCATTGAGGAGTCTGGCAGTGCAGAAGACTAGAACACCAGAGAGGCAGGGACGGGGTGGTCACGGGCTCCCTAAGAACTAGCCCACGAGTGGCCATTATAGCCCACGGAACTTGATCCTGTTTGTGGTAAGGAACGTCCTATGGCAACTCTAACCAGCTGAGTTTGTGGTTTCTGGGTTTTTTTTTCCTTGACCTACAACTCGAAGCTCCCCGGCAGCATTTCTTTTGGGGGGGGGGGAGGTTAGAGTTGGTTCTGAGGCTACTTCTGGCTCTTCACAAGTGTGACTCCAGCTCACTTTCTTCAGGAGGTCACTGGCAAAAGGATCCAGATGTTGTCCTCACCTGCTCGAATGTGTTATCAGGTGGCAACAGAATAGGCCACGGGGACACCAGGAAGTTGGGGGGCTGGTGTGTTCAACGATTTGTCCAGAAGTGAACATTTGGTCTTGTTAGTTAAGAACCAGGACTGTATGTCGAGACCCGGCTAGAACTACTGCATCTGTCCTGAACTTATGCTGAGGTCCGAGCCTGACGTCAACGGTCAAGCAACTGTTGGGGTCTCTCTTTGGGGGGCTTTGTTGGTTTTGTTTCGCTGCTCATTCTTCTAGTTGGGTTGTCTAATTCTTTACATTTACTACAATTTGATTGTGAGTACGTTGAATGTAAGGACGGTACTCATTTATGTCCCCATGTTACAGAAATAGACAGTAAACAGTGAGGGAGAGAACTGCATCACAGGGCTGGGGGCTGCTAGGGAGGTGACCTGCGGTTACACAGCTCGGCTTCCGGGTGCTACTGCAGGTGGGGTGGGGGGGTGGGAATGGGGTGGGCCTGGAAGAAGGACACTATCAACATGGCTGTGGTTCAGGCTGTCAATGGGGGTGACCTGGGGACGATGATCTACAAGTGCCACTGTGCTTTCCAATGAGGACCCCAAGGCCCAGGCAGGGAGGGCTGCAGACAGAGCTTCTGGCTCAGTCTCTCCATCCATATCACAGTTGAACAGGTTTCAGTGTCTGTGGCTATGTGTACAAGATTGACAGAAACCAGAAACAGCTGTCACACTGGCCTGGTGTCAAAGCCCTAGCAACAGCTCTCGCTGAATGTCCCTGGAGCCCCCAGCTGATTTATAAACCAACCCTGGAAATTCCATGTGGGCTCTGTTTCCCCGCCAGATCCCTCAGCCTTGTATTTCCTGTTCCCTCTCTCAGAGGTTTGTACAAAATCTTAGAGCCTATACAGATGCTTTCTGCAGAACTGGTTCAGCTCATAGACTCATCTACGATTTTAATTTGAGGCTGAAAGTCCAGGTGGTGTGGGAGTCACTGGCCTGTGGTGGTTTGTACATGCTTAGCCCAGGGAGTGGCACTATTAGGAGGTGTGGCCTTGTTGGAGTAGGTGTGGCCTTGTTGGAGGAAGTACGTCACTGTGATGGTGGGCTTGGAGACCCTCCTCTTAGCCACATGGGAGCCCGTCTTCTCCTATTTGACTTCAGAATAAGAGGTAGAACTCTCATGTCCTTCTGCAGTGAAACTAGCCCCAATTGAATGTTGCCATTTATAAGAGCTGGTTTGGTCATGGTATCTCCTTACAGCTGTGGAAACCCTAACTAAGATAAGCACCGTAGCTGGACAGCATTTGTGGGGTACCTCAGCAGCTTTTTAAGAGACTGCCACATTAAAACAGATGAAACCACATGTAGCTATCTATAGAGTCAAAATATTATTTTTAATAAATGGCATTAGTAAAGGAGACGTGTGGCCTCTAACTGAACTCAGGTCAAATCCTCACTTCCAGGCACTTGGTAAAAATGGGAGAGAGATCACTACAGGGATCATGATAAATATCATAAATGTTAGAGCTTAAATCTTACCAAAAGTTATTACAAATAAATTAAAGGCCAAAGGCACTTTTAACAAAAGCTGAGGTATCTGTAGATAACTGGTCCTTGACAAACCTTTGCTGGAGAGAAAGAGCTGGACCATCCATTCCTGAAAGTCGATTTGTAAGCCTGGCTCAGATGCCTGAGAAGCTCTCAGGACCTGCTGGTCTAAGCTCTCCTAGTAACTCCACAGGATGACTGACCCTCAGCCTTATGGAGCATGGGGAAATGAAACTTTCACTCCCTGAAGCAGCTTTGAGTGTCTGGCTGTGTATCTCCCATAAACCCTGACCCTTCTGATGGAAAAAGAGCATCATTTTCTTTCGCTTTGTCTTGAGGACAATAAGGTGGCCTTTGGGTGACTATGAATTGAGAGGTGTCACAGAGTCAGCATTGATGGGGAACTCTCAAGTTGTAAATCACAGAGGATCTGACTTTGATCTGGAACTTTCTGATATCCAGAGGGATAAACACTGCCCAGTGTTCACTCCTATGAATCTCCAGGCATGAAGCGAGTCCTTGGGCCTGGGGTTCAGGGTCCCTGCTGGGGACATGCTGTTACTTGCAAGCGCCCCTCCAGGAAAGGCACTCTGCCCACCACAGGTTCCTCACATGGAATCAATGAATGAGTTAAGTGTTGGGAGGAGGCTGGCATCTTGGTGCCTGTGTTACAGAATGCTGGCCAGAAAGAGGAGGGGACCCAAATGTTTCCTGTGGGAGAGTCGGCCTGGTCTGCCCTCTTTATGAGGCAGATTCACCTTGGATGCTGTCTACCTACTTTGGTAATTGCTGGCACCAGATTAGAAGAACACTTTCAGGTCAGTAAAGGAAAGCGCTCATGATCAGCGGTCGATGGGAGCCTTGGGCTCAGTTGTGCTCTGTAAAGGGTTTTCAAATTAGGCTTGCTCCCAGCTCTGGGCAAGGGGCCAGTTCACCACCCAGCTGCCTCTGATGCTGGCACAGTGGTGGATGCGTTCCCATAATTAGAGGGCGAAATGATTTTAACAAAGAAACGGAATTTAATATTATATTCTAGAGGCACTGCATCTAAGAAAACGAAGCTTAACGGAAGAGTGGAAGTATTTTTACTTATAATTTCCCCACAAAACAATGTGAAAGGGAGATTCTGCAGCCAATAAGAGATTCACTTAGATCAATGATTGCTTTCCTGTCTGGCCACTGAACGCTATCATAATCAAAACGGAAGCGGGGTCCTGAGAGCACACACTCTAGGTAATCGCATCTTACTTCTGTTTGCTTTCTTAGAGGGGGAAAAGGGCAAATCACGTGTTTATTCCTCCAGTCAAGTACTGGATTGAGAAAAATTAATGCTATGAGCAATGAGCTACAAGACTGAAAGACTCTGATGGCTCCAGAGAACATTCAGATGTGAATTGGCCACACCCCAGTGTGCAGGCCTAGAGAGAATGAGTCCTGCATTCATTCCCTAAAGCCATCAGTGTCTTATCACGAAAGAATCTCGCTGTTCCACAGAAGGATTTTCAGATCCACACCACCCAACGCCAAATGCTGTTTCTTTTACAGGCTACTTAACCTTTCCCAAACATTTATCATACGGGATTGGCATTTGAAAAGGGAGGTGAACTGAAAAGTGAAAAAATGCATTTTTTAAAACATAAAAGCAATCTGCTCAACTTCTCATCTTTAACATATTGACATATGTTTTGTTCCAGTATTACTCAAAATTAGCTTTGAGATAAAAGTTCATATTAATTATCCCATAATGTAGCCTAATCATTGCTGACATTTTGAGAGAGTTGATACAGCCAAGATTGAAACTAAAAAGTGGGTGCAAAAACATGGCACAGAGTACTCCCCAAAACCTCCAGTCTCCTGCACCAGCTCGCTTCCTTAGAGTAACATCTGACAAAGGCCAGTGACTGAGGAAGCAGGATGGACTCCTTGACCCACTCAGGGGTGGGCCCCTCTCTCCCCCAACCTGTCTGGTTCAGAGGTACATGAGCCAAAAAGATGTTGGCTATGATTCAGTTTTAATTTTACTCTTTTATTAATTTATTAGCCTTTGGCCTGCCACTAGAATAAGATAGGACATGTCAAAGGACTTGACTCTCCTTCTCGGTGACCTCCCAGAAAGAAACACATGTTAAACCTGTGGAATTAACTAGCAAACATTGCAAGTGTAATAATAAAGTGATTACTTAAGGCTATGCATAAATATCTATATTTCTGTTAAGAAATAAGGTAAGCCAAAGAGCATCTCCCTCTTTAACTTTCTGTTTTTACTATGATCATAAATCATGATGTACAGTTTGTGTTTTGTCAACCTCAACAGTGCCATTTCCCCTTGTGCAAATGAGTGGAGACCAAGATACACAAAATAGCAGAGAGGAGAGACTGCTATGGATTCTTTCAACCTCTTCAGTGCAAGTACTCAGTGATGCGTTTGTTCAGGGTGAAGGAACATCAATGCATGGATAGACCTTGTCTTACCATCTCAAGGTTGAGACTGAAAACCATGTCAAAATATGGAAGAAACAAGTCACAGGTCAACTTCATAAAATAATCCTAAAATATCATTCTCCTACTAAAGACACTACACACACACACACACACACACACACACACACACACTGGGCCCTATAAACCAAAAGTTTTCAAACATTCTTCAAGTGCATGTTCACATTTGGTCTTGCCAATATGAATGTGGCAAAATTGCTTCCTAGTTTAGAACAATTGGTCTCACTTCTGTTTTAACAGAATATCTACACATTGGGAAGGAAGAGACAGCAGGCATCCAGAATTGAGCCTAGGACACTGGATTGGGGATCATTAACTAATCAATAGACAACTCTCCTACCCAGAGTGCATGGAATCAGACATTTGTTAACAACTTTTGAGATTTTCAAATGAAATAATTAATACAGTGTCTACCATAGAAAATTACATTTTAATGACTCTGTTGAAGTTACATGAATCTTATGAAAGGAAAGTCTTTGGAAGTCTAAGATTTCCTTTCTACCCAAGTTATTAAAATTTGTGTTTGAATGTAGCTTTTTTCATTAACATTAACTCAGTTCACTTTATTTTCTGAAGAGAAGAAAAAGACGGCTAAGTTTTCCCATAACGGTTTTCACGGCTTTAATTTGCATTCACGAGGAAAAAAAAACACAGTAAATTAATTTTCTTTTCTTGAGAAGAATTTGACAAATGCATTAATCATGAAGAAAGTGAATTTGGTTTTCTTTACTTTTTCACGCAAAGATACATGTGTCTATGAGACGGCTGAGTTAACGTTCTTCAAGCAAATGGAGTATGATAAAAACCGGGCGTCTGGAGAAGCAGAAAGTGTAAATCTGGAGGACTTAGTCTCTAGGAATACAAGAGCACTCGGTCTCCCAAGCGGTCCATGGAGCCATGGACTGAAGGGAGATTATTCTCATTTTTCTCCTCTAGGAACTCCCACCAAAGTTAGACTTACTCACACACAGAGCAGATTGTGTCTGAAATCACTTGGGTTCCCCCGAACCATACTAGCTTTGCCCTAAGGCTGTGAGAGAAGGAGGTGCTCAGATGATATTGAATTGCAACATGGAAAGCCTTACGCAGGATTTAGAAAGAAACTAGCGTTGAAATTATTCCCAATGCTCACACCGTGCACCGATCCATCTGAGTGTGGGCAAACAACAATCAGCAGGACGCGCATCACAGACACACCTCTTATTTGCTGTTTGTCTTCTTGTATGGGGAGCACCACACATCCATAGGCAGTATGAGTTCAGCCCGCCTCTATGGTTTCAGTGTTTCTTTTGCCGTGTGAAAGTTCTTTCCTAGTCGGACCTCAGCAAGATTGCCCTGCCCTCAGACCTGTCTCATCTATGACGCTTCCTGATTGTCACTTCATTTCAATGTTACAAAAACACAAAGGAAATTACAGGACGCAACTGTGACTGATTTGTTCTCAGTAAGTGGTTCTGACTATGAGTCATTTTAGAATGAAATGTAATTAAAATTTTATATGAAATAAATATATGCCTTATATGTATATATACACACATGTAGAGAGTATATATATATATACATATACACATGTAGACAGTATACGCACATGTAGACAGAATATATACACACACACATGTAGACAGTATATATATATATATATACATACATGTAGACAGTATATACATACACATGTAGACAGTATATATATATACACATACATAGACAGTATACATATATACATACACACATGTAGACAGTATATATATACACATACACATGTAAATAGTATATATATATACACACCAATGTAGACAGTATATATATATATATATATACACATGCAAATGTAGACAGTATACACACGCATGTAGACAATATATATATATACACACACACGTAGACAGTATATACACACATGTAGATAAAATATATATACACATACACATGTAGACAGCATATATATATACACACACATAGTATATATATTCATGTAGACAGTATATATATACACATGCATGTAGATAATATATATATACACACATAGACAGTATGTATATATATACATGTAGACAGTATATATACACATAGACAGTATATATATACACACATGTAGACAGTGTATATACACACACACATGTAAATATTATATATAAACACATGTACACAGTATATATATATATACACATACACACACATCTAGACAGTATATATATATACATACACACACATCTAGACAGTATATATATATATACATACACACATGTAGACAGTATATATATACATACACACATGTAGGCAATATATATATGTATATACATACATACATATGTACATAGAAATGTTACATGATGATGTAAGTAAGTTATATTATGAGATCAGTCCATCAGAACAATTTTGCTATCATCAGAACTACTTTAATCCTTAAAGGTAGATACAATAAAAATCTGTAAAAAAAAAATGGGAAAGAAAGAAAGAGAAAGAAAGAAAGAAAGGAAAAGACATGAAAAACGAGAGTATCCTAAGAGTGCCAGACAAGAGCCTGTTTGACTGTTGACACAGCCATGACCTGGCAGGCAGGCAGGGAGCTCTTGGCTGCTCTGTGGTCTCCTGCTCTTCGCATTGTTCACTTCTGGTGTTGTCCCCTTCAACTGGGATCTCCCGGAGCCCCGCAGTCGAACAAGCAAGATTCGTGTGCACCCGCAGGGCAACGTCTGGGTGACTGGTCACTTCATGGGCAAGAAGAGTCTGAACCCCCGAGCCTTTCACTGGTGGGGTCAGTACCCCCTCACACCCTGAGAGACCAGAGACTACAGCTGAGTCACAATCTGCTCAGGATCCTCCTGCTAAAGAAAGCTCTAGGCATGAACCTTAGTGGCCAGATCCCCTGATCCAGTATAGGAGGCTGCTAGAACCACAACTGCAGAAGTAATGTCAATAATGGATCAAACAGGATGCTGGGCTTAGAACTCGCCCATCCAGGGATGCTGGAGAATAGAACCCTAGCGGTGGCCTCATCTGGATGCAAATCCTAAACTCAAATGTGTTTCTCTGTTACTGTGATTTCTGGTGTGTCACCAGGAATGTTGACAGTGCAGACACAAAGTCTTTCCTGCTGTATTTCTTGCTTTCCTGGTGAAGTTGTGAATAAAAATACTGCTCTTTAAAAAAAGAAAGAAAAAGAAAAAAGAAAAAAGAAAAGAAAAACGAAAATCTGCTAGGCATGGTGGTACATTGCTTTTAGTCCCAGAACTTGGGATACTGAGGCAGGTAGGTCTCTGAGTTCCAGGCCAGCCAATGGTACATAGAGACCTTGTCAAAAAAGACAAAAACAGAAACAAACAAACAAACAAACAAAAAACCCAAACCAACCAACCAAAACAAACCAAACCAAAAGCCCCTCTTTTTGGCATTTGTAAACTGGTTCGTGGGAGCCCATGTTCACTGTGCAGGAGGACAAACACTGCTATCCTGAGGAGCAAAGGGAGCCCCATGCACCCCTCCCAAGCGCAAGTTTCCCTCGTGGTAGGAATGCTGAATTCCTTTCATCCCACTGCCTTCTGCTTCTATAGAATAAATTTACCTTTCTTACACTAATCCACCACTCTTTTCTCTATACATTATTTTATGAAAATCTTACTTTGCATATTAGTTTTTAAAAATTTAAAGTCTTTTCTATATCACAATGCATGTTTAAAAAAAAAAAGGCAGGACCGGTGGAATATTTTTGCTGATAATAATCCTCACTGACGGAGAAAAACAATCCTGTTTTTTAGCATGTATTGAAGGGCCACCTTATTTGATTTTAAGGAATATTTATTTTGGGTTGACTATTATGGCTAAGTACAAACGTCTCATTATTCTGTCTTATGAACACATACATATCCTACTTAACAAGAACTAAAATACAAACATTCCCCAAACTTAGACAGTGCCAATCTGCTCGTGAGAATCTACACAATGTCTTCACTGAAAGCAAGTAACTGTGATAAAGGCGTGCTGTGAGAGTGGGGTTTCGGGGAGCTCTGGGTCCTATGCTATCACTAACCGCCGCCCTGGGTGGGTAACACAGCTCTGAGTTGGCAGGGCAAACCTTCTCCTGTTTCTTTGGGGGACCCCAAGATCTTGAATGCAGGAAAACATCCTCACATTCAGGGACCCTCCTGCCCCAAGTGTTGAAAACAGAAATTTTTGGTTAACTGTTCATCGAATCACTCAGCCATTTCTATTCCACAATCCTGGGAAACACAGGGTTATAAAGTGTACCAACTTTGACATGATCCCATCTTAGACGAGGCTGTTCACCTAATACTTTGTCCTGGCTCAGAACTAGTAAACCAGGCACTTCGTGATGTGGAGTTCTCTAGCCTTGGGTCTATCATGGGGTACATTCTGAATGCATTGTGGGTGATGTGCATCTGCAACCCGCTGCCGAAACTTGACAAGCCCCCTCAAAACCTGGCCGTGAACAGCAGCACAGGAAGGAACTGGGGCGGGACTCCAGTGCCAGCAGTGACCCTGGGGACAGGGAGGTCATGGCAAGGTCAGAGCCTGATTTGACTCTCTGTAGCTTGGGCCTTCTTGCTTGTCCTTTTAAAAGTGCTACTTTCTAGAGCTTCCTTTTGTGCCTTTTCCCTCTTATCTGGCTGTCACACAAAAGGCTGTGTGTTTCCTTTAATACATTTTAACTCGCATGGATGCTTCAGAGACAAAATATGTTTCCTAAGCACACCCTGTGCCCATTTCTTTTAGGAGATCAATAATTATCCTCCTTTCGTTTGTCATACATTGTCCCGACACTTTGTAAGCCATCCCTGATTTCCTAGCTTCTCTGCTTTAAAAAGCCTGCAGTATGATGGCTGGTATTTGACATTCCTGATTAAATAACAGCATCACCAAAACCTTCTTCCATGTTTGAGGGGTCTCCTTTTTGTGCAGCCGCAGAAATGCCGACTAAATCTCTGTAATGCCAGGTTCTGTGAGCAACTCTGACTGTCCAGTCTGTGTTTGATTCTGCGGCATGAAGGACACTCCAGGTGGTTTCAATAACCACCTCTGTTATTAGACTACTCCCAGGTCCACATTTTCCTCCACAGATAATTTACATTTGAATTTCTCCATATATGCACCAGCTACAGAAACATGCCTGGTGCTAAAAGGCTTCTTTCCATCTTTGTGTCCCCCCCACCCCCTGCCACCCCCCCAGGCTGATTTACTATAGGTGCCCTACAACGCTGGGCTTGTTCCTGTCACTGACCACAGGAGCTCCATGCTAAGCACAGAGGGATGCACTTGGATTCTGGTTAGCCTCATATAGCCACTGTAAGGGAAAGCTCTGGTTAGCCTCATAGCCACTGTAAGGGAAAGCTCAAATCCGTCCCGTGAACCTTAAGCCTCCTCTTTTCCTTCCATGAGCTCCATTGATGGTCTCTGGGAAGAGTCTTGCCTAGTCCAGAATGATGGTGTGTGTGTGTGAGAGAGAGAGAGAGAGACAGAGACAGAGACAGAGACAGATAGGGAGAGAGAGAGAGAGAGACAGAGAGAGAGAGACAGAGAGACAGAGAGAGAGAGAGAACACGTGCATTTCTCTTAAGGCCTCAAGTCTGTAGCACAGGCAAACACCTATTTCTGGCTAACAGATAGTTAATCTTCTTTAAGTAATAATCTTACCATTACCCTCCTTTGCCCACAGACATGAGAGCCAGGCACAGGGGTCCCAGGGAAGTTACATCCCATGGGATCCATTATAGATGGATCCATTATAGATGGCCATGGTCTCCATTATAACTTTTATGTGTCTACTACTTGGCATGATAAATACAGTTGAAAATGTTATTCTAGAAAAAGCTGAAGACCTCTTATCTTGCCAGCAATATTAATGTGGTAGATGACAGCTTACCATCCAATGAGGCTCTATCTCTTTTATCTTGTAAGCTAAGTGATGATGGCTTAGATCTCATTGAGTTTCCCTATTGTTATTTTTAAGCGTAGCTATGGCTATTATTGAATACACAATGCACCTGGCTTCTCACTCAGGCACAGGGGAATAAATACACTGACCTGCATGTTATAAAAAAGAGCCCACACATGCGAGGTCACTTGGCACAGCATGTATTATTATTACACAGCACACCACAGTGGCCATATTCCATTCTGAACACTATCTTTAGTCCTTTCAAAGTCAGCCAAGTACTTGCTAATGCTTCATCTTCTCATCCAAGAAGGCAGAGGATTCCTTGCTCGGGATTGGAATCTGCCTCTGTCTGCACACTGCTACACAGTCCCTTGATACAATAATGATTCTCAATACTATCTGATTGAATATGGCCCTTAAAACATATTTTATACAAGAGTCAAAGAATACACAGCCTGTCTACCTAAAGAACGTTCACTACGCCAACAGTACACTAAAACACATAACTAATGCATAAGGAAGAACTTAAATGAATGTGTGCTTCACTGGGTATTTCTTACTCATGGCTACACATGTCTATATTTTAAGTAGACACAGTCACCAAGAATCCCTTGGGTACAAATGCAGAGGATACAAATGTCTTTAAGATGGTGACTAAATGCATAAGAAGACTAGCCTTTGGTGGAATTTGAACAGTTCTAGGAAGATTCTAAACAAAAAGCATCTGAATTTCTTATGATTTATACAATAGTTTTATTTCTGGGAATTTAATTATATATTAGACCTATTTTTAAAAACCCACCTAGTATAATTGTTTCTTTGCTTTGCTTTTTTTGAGATGGGGGTCTCCCTAAGTAGCCTTGGAACTGACTGGGTAGACTAGGCTGGCCAGGAATTCACTCTAGACCAGGATGGCCTAGAACTCATATAGACCTGCCTGCCTCTGCACCCCGAGTGCTCGGATTAAAAGTGTGCACCACCACCAGCTGGTGTGGGGTTGGTATATGAAACAGAAGTTCAGATAATACAGAATAGTCTTTGTTTCCCCTCAGTGACTACCACAGGCTCTCTAAGATGACACATCTTCCACATGGTACAGATGACACAGGATCCCTTCCCTGTGCCAATCGGATGCCTTTAGACTGATCCCAAACCCTGCTAACACCTAGATGCCCCAGAAAAGTTCAGAAAACACCTAGGGATCATGGCTGGGATAGGGTTTTAGGTTTACTACTTATCCAGAAAGATTATAGCCTCATACTGTGGAAAACACTCTCAAATGCCCATCACAGCCCAGAGATGAGACCCTCAGAATTAATTCCCACTGTTTATTTACCTACGAGTCCAGATCTTGAAATTTTATTGCTAGTGTGTTGTGCTACTGATAGGTAATGGTGGGGCCTCATGAGAGAGGATTATGCCCTGGGTAAGTGTTCTTGATAGATTTATTGTGATGAGGTCCTTTGTGTATCTTTATGCTGCCTAGCTACCATGGGGAGAGCAGCCTTCTCTGACACCCCCCACCCCCAAACATGATGGGGTTATCTCACTGCAGGTCCAACCTACAGGTGCTAACAACCGACTGTTCACTGAAGCTGCTAGGCCTATGGGCCAACATAACCATTCCTTATGAGTGCCTTAGATATTCTGTTCCAGAAACAACAAGCTTCTTAGCACACTAGCCTCCTCCAAGCCCCGCCCCCAGCCTACCCCAGAGCCCCGCCCCAGGCTCCTCTAGAGCCCCGCCCCCAGATGCCAGCTGTTCAGCTGACAGCACCTGAAACTTGCATAACAAATCAAGGACTAATGGTTCCCAAGTCTCTGTTCTCCACAGTTGAGGTAGAAGGCCATCTTGCTGTTTTTATCTCCTTTGGATCTTCAAATCCCTAACCTCACTATATTTCTGTTGTGTAAATAGTCACCAATTAATTAGTTGAACATCGGATTATTTCTTCAAATTTATGAAAGTAATTGCTTTGAAATTACTTAAGCTTTTCTTGATATCTCTTAGCCATATAATCATAGGGGACATCCACATCACTATTTTGCTGATCTTTTTAGCTTCTCAGAAGGCAAGGGAGACATTAGAAAAGAGACTCAGGTAAGCAGAGGATAGGTCACAAAAGCCAGACTACTCCAGAGGAGGGCAAGAGACATTTTAAACAAGGAGTGTAAACACATTGATCATGACTATTGAGACCAATTCTTTACAAGAAATGAAATTTTACAAAAGTCAATCAACCAGAGAATATATGTCAATAAACAGTAGAACTCATCTTTATTGCTCCTGTGTGTTTTGTTGCCAGTTTACATGGAGAATCTCAGGTGAGGAAGCACTGGCCGGACATGAGAGCGGGTCCTGAAGAAAATCTCCCATAAGCAGAATCAGGACAGAATTTGGTTATAAAGGTCTGGCGAGCTATCTCCCAGGGTCTTCGTTTCTTATGAGCTTACATTTGAGAAAAATAAGCAAGATTGTTTTTTCCTTTTAAAGTATTAATTACATATGACTTTCCACTGTATGGAAAGTCTGTAATAGATTTAAATACCCCCATCACTGAAATTGCACAGAACGAATTGGTGCCTCCGAGAAAAACCAAACAGCAAAGCAGAGGATAAGAGGCAATGCCGTATGAAGAGACGTTCTGAATTTCTCCCTTGTGATGCTCACAGCCAACCTGGAGAATGGATACTGCGCTCTGCTGTGGAGGAGGGAGAGACTTGGGATCCCGGGGATGGCTGACCACCCTAGGTCACAAGGTTGCTGCAACTGAAGCCATGATTAGCACCCACTGCAAAGTTTAGCAATGCTTCCTGGTACTGCACTCCAAGTTCACGGCGTCAGGGGCACTGTGTACGTGGAGCGGAGGGCACATCCGGGGTTGCTGTGCATGGAGGCACTGTTCCTTCATACTGAAGAAATTAAAACCTGGAAAAATGTGTGTGTGTGTCTGTCTGTCTGTCTGTCTCTCTGTGTGTGCCTATGTGTGTCTGTGTGTCTTTGTGTCTGTCTCTCTGTGTGTGCCTATGTGTGTTTGTGTGTCTTTGTGTCTGTCTGTCTGTCTCTCTCTGTGCCTGTGTGGGTTTGTATGTCTGTCTGTCTCTGTGTGTGTCTCTCTGTGCCTCTGTGTGTCTTTGTGTGTCTGTGTCTGTCTGTCTGTCTGTCTCTCTCTCTGTGCCTGTGTGTGTCTGTATGTATGTCTGGGTCTCTGTGTGTGTGTGTCTATGTGTCTGTTTGTCTGTCTCTCTCTCTCACACACACTCTCTCTCTGTGCCTGTGTCTCTCTGTCTGCGTGTCTCTGTGTCCCTGTGCATGTGTCTGTGTGTGTCTGTGTGTGTCTTTGTGTGTGTCTCTGTGTGTGTCTCAGTGTCTATATGTGTCTGTGTGAATGTGTGCACCATTTAGTAATGATTACTTATGGAGGTCAGCCCAGACTCTGGTCCTACTATCCATTATAAAGACCCAGACAGTAGAAAATGAAGGACTGTTGGGAACATCAAGTCAAGATTTCAAGTGTGTGAGCAGATGATTTCTCTGTGTCAAGAGAAAGAGCTCTAAGCTTCCAGAGCAGGAGTCTATGCCAGCACCAAGTCCTTGGTAACATGGCAGGTGGAAAAGTAGGATGTCTGCCTGTGGCTTGACTCCAGAGAAGTTTTCTAATGGTACGTTTATGAATTCTAATAAGCGTGGAAGTGCAGACTGGAAACCGGTGCAGAAATAAGACTTGGTCGGAGGCCTTTCTCACATGCATGTGTGCGGTAACACAAAGTCCATGGAGTGAAGGCTAGCTGAAACCACATTCTCACCTTCTCCCCAGGAGTTCACGTTCTAGGTTATATTGCAAGTATTTCTGTCTTTGGGCTGTGTTAGGGTACATCCGATAGACTGAGACTATTTCAATCAAAAAGTCTCTGGGGGTGCACACTACGTCGACTTGACTTGCTGTGTGGAGCAGCAGCCCAACAAACACTGTGCAAATTTATAATGTTATTTACAGTTGACGATCATGATTGGGCCACGGTGAAATCTGAAACAGCTCAGGAATAACGCAGAGACTGAAATGCGGGGTTGTATCTCCACAAGTCTCTGGAGCAAGGGCGTGACCCTGAGAGTTGAGGGGAGGAGGCTGCCCTCTTAAATGCCCGTTCGAACTGGAGAGTCCTCCGGAAAAACTCGCAGGAGCTGACTCACTAATGTGCAGCCAACACTTTTAACAAGTACTTTAAACTGATGCTTGGCTTTGAACAGATAATTGGCCCCATTCTTCCCTTCCCCGTGTCTGTGGCTCCCATTGAAATCAATGAGTATTGCATATTCAAAAGGGACAGCAAGAACAAAGTTGTAGGTTGAATTAATGGGATAAAGGACTGCAGAGCCCTTAAAGCTTGTGCAATTAAATCGTGGTCTCACACAATTCTCCAGGGTCACCAGCAATTTGCTGGCCTAGGAAAGCCAGCTGACTTCCCTTTCAGTGGTGTCACAATTTATAGAATGCATTTTCTTAGACATCGACACGTGGTCATTCTCAGCTCAGAATCTACCTTCTCATTCTGTCCCTTTAGAATTTGATGCCTTGGAGTCTGGGATTCATTCACATGCCCTTAGCCCCAGTGACAATCACCAGTCATTACAGAGGCACAGTGTCCACTGCGAGGTCATACGCATGTGAGCACCTGTGATTATCTTATTTTCCTATAAAAGCTTTATGCGATATATGTACCGCATTAAATATGTATTATTTATTATATATATGTATATTATTTACTACAGATGTAATGCTTCATTATATGCATTTTTCTCATTGTCTGCAGAAAGCCATAACCAGCAAGGACTTTGTCACATCTAGCATTGTATTCTCAATATTTGATTTGGTGGTAATTATGAAATATTCGTAATCAACAAAATATTTTTTGGTATCTTCTGCCAGATATTCACAAAGCCATAAGAATATTTCAATATTTGCCTAAGCAATTTCTCTTTTGGAACAAAGGGAACGAAGGTAGCATTTACTAACTTGCTTTTATATGTTAATTTTTCTCCAAGTGCTTTCCTTTTCTAATGAATTCTCAAAGGTGGAGCGGGATGCCTCCTTTTTGTATTTTTTAAGAGATGAAGAGTTGAAGCTCTAGAGACACGAGGCAATGTGCCAAAGACTGACCCAGAACCAGCTCTACACCTTCTGACTCTCTTTCCCCTCAATGGTTGGATCTTCAGAGACAGGAAAACCAAATATGAGAAATGAAGGAATGAGAGGTGACTACGGCAGCTCACCCTGGTCTACTCATGAGCAGAAAGTGAGTACTGAGGAGTTGGAAGCTCAGGACTGCCTCTTCAGAAGTCCACAGGCAGCTGGAGGTCTGGCAGGTGACTCTGGATTGTGAGCAGGAGCCCTCAAGCTGGGACCTCATGCGGCATACACAGCTCCATTTGCTTCAACAATTGCTGCCTATTCTAGTCAGATGAGTCCCTGCTCTTCTGTGGGCATGATCCAGAGCCCAACATCCCCACACCCCAGTGGTCCATGTCCCATGTGTCCCTCTCCCTGGTCCATCTACCTTGCTATCTTAGTTCTCCCCCAAACAGCATCCCAACCTCTTTCTTTATACTTGAAACTTGAACCAGGGTAAGGATATCAGTTTTGCAATCACACTTGGAAGAGCAGACTGGCTATCCGTGATGACTGTGCACCACTACTGCATCTCATCTGGGCTTGCTGTCCTGGCTAAGAGTCCTGAACCCCGAATGCCTCAGCCTCACTCCCTGGTCTGTGCTGGAATCTGGATTGGGGAGGCATCTGTAAAGGGGCAGGAGTAGGAGCAGATCCTTCTGCTGATTGGCTGCTCTTCACCTGGTGTTGCGCTAGCCGAATCCTTTATCTGTATCATTCCATCTGACTGTGCCATGGCAACTCATGGCCCCTTTGAGATTTGGGCTAATGTCTTCATTGGTAGGATAGACAATGTGACAGAACTTCCTGAAGGGCTTGGGTGACTCTGGAGCCATCTTGGGGATGTTAGTAAGGGGACATCTGTACAATTAGGTGATTGGAACTGTGATTATGATTCTGATGCTGGGGAGGATAGACTATCCTGGCTGAGGAGAGGAATGAGATTAGGGATCCATCAAAACACCATGTTATATATTTACTGCAGGTCAGTTTGTAGGGCAGCTCTCAGTGCATCAGCCCTCGCACCAATAGCTTCCCCGCCCTCTTGAGTAGCATGCACTGGCTATAGACACCGCTTCTTAGAGTCTTTACCAAGTCATCTCTCATTTCTGCCTAGGTGATTGTGGAGTCACAGAGAGCACTTGCCCATAAGCTTAAAGACCCCTCAGATCCCACAAAGAGTTGGGAGGGGAGGACCAGGGCCACACAGCTTCCCTCTGACCTCCTACGTGCATGATAGGCCCCACCCCCTTATATCACACACACACATGCAATAATAACTTTGAAAAAAAGTAAGAAAATGGCTTGTGCATTTTGACAAAAATATTGCTATAATCAGTATCTTAAGAGCGGAAAAACAAAACAAAACAAAACAACAACAAAACCCACTAGCATGCAGGACTAGAAATTAAAGCCCAGCAACTGACCTGCTTCTTTTCTCATTCAGATGTCTAACTACTCATTTGACTTCCATGTTGAGCAGTACAGGGACTGAGCCAAGTGAGAATCTTGACAAAAGTCTTCTGGAAAGTTTGTTATACTCGCCCACCCAGAATAGTGTCCTTATTGTGAGTGTTGGGTGTGGTGGCTTCACAGATGTGACCTGAGCACTGACAATGGGCAGGACACACCGGTGTGAGTGGAGAGGATGGGAGGGAGGGGAGGACCTGAGTGTGGCTTGGCTCCTGGACGCAGCGAACAGAGGCCTGGAGGTGGAAAGGGGCGTGGCTTCTCTTGATAGGGCACATGGACACTGGTGAGAATCACTTGTCAAAGGAGGAGTGGTTTTCTGGTGTCTAACTTCTTGAGTTCTTTATATATATTGGATATTAGCCCTCTATCTGATGTAGGATTGGTGAAGATCTTTTCCCAATTTGTTGGTTGCCGATTTGTCCTCTTGATGGTGTCCTTTGCCTTACAGAAACTTTGTAATTTTATGAGGTCCCATTTGTCAATTCTTGCTCTTAGAGCATATGCTATTGGTGTTCTGTTCAGAAACTTTCTCCCTGTACCGATGTCCTCAAGGGTCTTCCCCAGTTTCTTTTCTATTAGCTTCAGAGTGTCTGGCTTTATGTGGAGGTCCTTGATCCATTTGGATTTGAGCTTAGTACAAGGAGACAAGGATGGATCAATTCGCATTCTTCTGCATGCTGCCCTCCAGTTGAACCAGCACCATTTGTTGAAAAGGCTATCTTTTTTCCATTGGATGTTTTCAGCCTCTTTGTCGAGGATCAAGTGGCCATAGGTGTGTGGGTTCATTTCTGGATCTTCAATCCTGTTCCACTGATCCTCCTGCCTGTCACTGTACCAATACCATGCAGTTTTTAACACTATTGCTCTGTAGTATTGCTTGAGGTCAGGGATACTGATTCCCCCAGATTTCCTTTTGTTGCTGAGAATAGTTTTAGCTATCCTGGGTTTTTTTTGTTGTTCCAGATGAATTTGATAATTGCTCTTTCTAACTCTGTGAAGAATTGAGTTGGGATTTTGATGGGTATTGCATTGAATCTGTATAGTGCTTTAGGCAAAATGGCCATTTTAACTATATTGATTCTACCGATCCATGAGCATGGGAGGTTTTCCCATTTTTTGAGGTCTTCTTCCATTTTCTTCTTCAGAGTCTTGAAGTTCTTGTCATACAGATCTTTCACATGTTTGGTAAGAGTCACCCCAAGATACTTTATACTGTTTGTGGCTATTGTGAAGGGGGTCATTTCCCTAATTTCTTTCTCAGCCTGCTTATCCTTTGAGTATAGGAAGGCCACTGATTTGCTTGAGTTGATTTTATAACCTGCCACTTTGCTGAAGTTGTTTATCAGCTGTAGGAGCTCTCTAGTGGAGTTCTTTGGGTCACTTAGGTAGACGATCATGTCGTCTGCAAATAATGATAGTTTGACTTCTTCCTTTCCAATTTGTATCCCTTTGACCTCCTTATGTTGTCGAATTGCCCGAGCTAGTACCTCAAGTACAATATTGAAAAGATAAGGAGAAAGGGGGCAGCCTTGTCTGGTCCCTGATTTCAGTGGGATTGCTTCAAGTTTCTCTCCATTTAGTTTGATGCTGGCTACCGGTTTGCTGTATATTGCTTTTACTATGTTTAGGTATGGGCCTTGAATTCCTGTTCTCTCCAAGACTTTAAGCATGAAGGGATGCTGAATTTTGTCAAATGCTTTTTCAGCATCCAATGAAATGACCATGTGGTTTTGTTCTTTGAGTTTGTTTATGTAGTGGATTGTATTGATGGATTTCCGTATATTGAACCAACCCTGCATTAGTTAGACACCAGAAAACCAAACAACCCTATTAAAAAATGGGGTACAGAGTTAAACAAAGAATTCTCACCTGAAGAACTTCGGATGGCGGAGAAGCATCTTAAAAAATGCTCAACTTCATTAGTCATTAGGGAAATGCAAATCAAAACAACCCTAAGATTTCATCTTACACCAGTCAGAATGGCTAAGATTAAAAATTCAGGAGACAGCAGGTGTTGGAGAGGGTGTGGAGAAAGAGGAACACTCCTCCACTGCTGGTGGGGTTGCAAATTGGTACAACCACTCTGGAAATCAGTCTGGCGGTTCCTCCGAAAACTGGGCACCTTACTTCCAGAAGATCCTGCTATACCACTCCTGGGCATATACCCAGAAGACTCCCCACCATGTAATAAGGATACATGTTCTACTATGTTCATAGCAGCCCTATTTGTAATTGCCAGATGCTGGAAAGAACCCAGGTATCCCTCAACAGAAGAGTGGATGCAAAAAATGTGGTATATCTACACAATGGAGTACTATTCAGCCATTAGAAACAATGAATTCATGAAATTCTTAGGCAAATGGATGGAGCTAGAGAATATCATACTAAGTGAGGTAACCCAGACTCAAAAGGTGAATCATGGTATGCACTCACTAATAAGTGGATATTAACCTAGAAAACTGGAATACCCAAAACATAATCCACACATCAAATGAGGTACAAGAAGAAAGGAGGAGTGGCCCCTGGTTCTGGAAAGACTCAGTGAAACAGTATTCAGCAAAACCAGAACGGGGAAGTGGGAAGGGGTGGGTGGGAGGACAGGGGAAGAGAAGGGGGCTTGCGGGACTTTCGGGGAGTGGGGGGGCTAGAAAAGGGGAAATCATTTGAAATGTAAATAAATTATATCGAATAAAAAAAAAAAAGGAGGAGTGGCCCCTTGTTATGGAAAGACTCAGTGAAGCAGTATAGGGCAAAACCAGAACGGAGAAGTGGGAAGGGGTGGGTGGGAGGACAGGGGGAGAGAAGGGGGTTTATGGGACTTTCAGGGAGTGGGGGGCTAGAAAAGGGGAAATCACTTGAAATGTAAATAAAAAATATATCGAATAAAAAAAAAGAGGCCCTCTTGTAGTAAGAAGCCCATGTAAAGTGCATGGGGACCAAGGACAAGCCTGCGTGTGTTAACCACACCCTTCCCCCTGACTCACAGCCCTGACCCTCTGCAGAGGGCTTTCGAGGCCATGTGGTCTTATGTTTCATGGCCGTGTGGTCTTGTGGATGGAAATGGTTTGGGAGGAGATGTTCTGTCTGACAGAGAGAGCAGTTTCCCTTTGGCTCTATTTAGATGCTTATGTTGGACAGTGGGCATTAAGGCATCAAGTGAGTGGGACCGGGCAGCTTTAGCAGTGTCAAGCCTTGCCCAGAGAGAAGACAGCAGGTCCTCCTGGTCCCCCCACCCCAAATTCCACAGGTGGTAATACCCAGGCTGAAGCTGACTTTCTATTTATTTACTCACTCCCAAGGTCCACAGAGCAAGCAGGACCTCCCCCATCCTGGGTTCACCCATTGACTTCATTTAGGGAAGATCACGTTTAATGACTCTCCAAGTACCCTTTGGGCCCGGTGATCTCTGTTTAACTACACTCTAAACTGAAATATACCTTTTAATCAAAAATGAAACACATCCAGTATATTTTTTCTTCTTTCCCAAGGCAAGATGATTCTCCCTGGAAATTCGAGAGCATCACTCTGATGTAGTTTGACACTTGTCTGACCCATCTCTTCCAATTTTAAAAACTCAGTAAAGTGATAGAGTTCCTGATAATGGGTAGTGAGCTTCTCTCTCCAGCATACCTAGAGTCTTCCAGGCAGGCATTGTTGGAGGGCTGTGGCTGCGGCAAGCCGTGTTGGGGGGGGGTGTGCTGGAGGGGAGGGCAGGAACCAGGCTCTGCAGGTTCTTGCAAGCCGAGGCCCTTAGCCTTTGTCCTATGGTTTGTGTAGGGTGGCCTCGGTGAGTTTTAGAAATAAGTATGTGTGAGTAGAAACTGGAGGGCAACCATAATTTCCAAAGTGGAAAAGTCATCTCTGTTTGTGTCTTACATACAAAGAAACTGAGGCGAAGGAGATGCAGAGATTCACTAATAGGACAGCTACAGAGTGACTGGTTTGGCTGGCATCTGTTTCACAACTGTTTCTCTCTCTCTGTTTCAGAGAGAGAAGAGGGAGGGATGGAGGGATGGAGGAAGAGAGAGAAAGAGAGAAAGAGAGAGAGAGAGAGAGAGAGAGAGAGAGCGAGAGAGAGAGCAAGCTTAGTGTCAAAGTCTAGAAAGGTTTGCTTGAATAGGACCATTTTCTTAAAAAAAAAATAGTAATTCTGAATCCAAGAGTGGTAGTGTAAATCCCTCCCCCTCCGTCTTGTCTTCCTCTCACACAGCCAGAGCCCCAAACACTCTGCTCCCTCACACCAAAGGCTTTATTTCACAGAAACAATAGTGGGTGAATCAAGCAACTTCCTTAGGTTTAACAGAAAAGCAGTCAGTGGAGGAGAGGTAGGCCTGAGAGGGAGAATATGTGAACATCAGAGAGGTCTTGGGGAGCCGCGAGATGAATGCAGAGTGTCTCCTGCTAACAGAGTACACTTGGCTGTTGCTCAGATGTCACCTGGGATTTGCTAAGCGTGTCCACGGTAGGCAGAATCATATCCCTTCTCCACTCTGAAGGTGCACACACTGATCCCTGGGACTTTCCCAGCTACAGAAGTGATTACAGTAAATGCTGTGAAGTGGGGAGACAATCCCACATTGTATGGACAGGCCTCAGATAACCACATAGGTCCTTACAAGTGGAAGGGGGAGGCAGAGGCAGGTGAGCCACATTGAACCAGGCATTGATGGCCATGAGGATGATAGAAGGAAGCTGTGGGTCAAGGATGCAGGAAGCTTCCAATGCTGAAGAACAAGGAAGAGGGCGTGCCTAAGTGCTGAGAAGCAGCACCAGGAAGCTAGCACAAGTCGTACCCTCAGAACCCAGCTAGATCAGAGAGGAGCCTCAGATGCAGAATAAAGGATTTCAGCTGAGGGCTCAGGTCAGAAGTACTTGCATAACCAGTGTTTTCTGCTCCCTGACTCCTATAGGAAACACTTTGCCGAGTCACCAAGTCAGAAAACAGAGATGGAAGAACACAGGGAACCCAGGAAGAGGACAGCACAGGTGTCTCCTCTGCCCAGTTCAAGATGCCTGCCGATGGGCCAGAGAATCGGGCATCTTGCTAGTTTGTGAGAACTAAACTGAAGTGAGTCCTGACAAGGTCACTTAATGACCTTGGGTGGGTCTCTCCATGTTCCATTTCAGAGAGTCAAATGCACTTGAACTAAGTATTATTTTATCATAAAATATTCAAACATTACAAATACTGTTATTTATCATGGTCAATGTACCTATGAACTCTCACGAATTCACACTAACTATACAGATTATTTACAAGCATATTGAGAATGTTTACAAATACTAAATTTAACAATAACATTGATGTTAAATTTTAGAAACATTTCTTTATTTCAATTTTGAAGATCATCAGATTTTAGAATGAAACTTTTATTTCAGTGCTGAAGTGGAAACTGGTAGTCTCTTTGGGAAGTTACGCCAAATGGTGGTTGGCTGGGGCACACAGGCACAGCGATGCCTTGCTAAAACAGACCCAAGAAAAGAGCCGGGATGAAGGAATATAAGCATGACCCCACAGACAGTGGGAGATGAGCACTGAGCATTGCTTTGGTTTGCTCTGCTTCGCTTTGTTGAGCTAAACTTGTGGTAACACAGCCCTTGAGAGGAACTAGCCCAAGAACTGCTCCTGATGCTTCTGTAGCAGCTTGCCCCTTCAGCAGTCTCACATCAGGCTGGTTGGAAACCCTAACAGATCCTTCAGGTTTGAACTACAGCTGTTGGTTCCTGCCTGGTGTCTGTCTGCTGAAAGGATTGGTCTGTAGCTGCCAGTTTGTGTGTGGTGTCTGTCTGGCTAGAGGACTGGTCTGCAAC
Source organism: Apodemus sylvaticus (assembly GCF_947179515.1). Classification (NCBI taxonomy): domain Eukaryota; kingdom Metazoa; phylum Chordata; class Mammalia; order Rodentia; family Muridae; genus Apodemus; species Apodemus sylvaticus. The sequence continues at coordinate 3,146,299 of NC_067472.1, forward strand.
TACTGAGTCGTATTTGGTGTTTGCTACAGGACTGAACTGCTGCCAAAGAAGATCGAGCTCACCCCCCAAAGAACTATTGCTGAACAGGTCCACTTCCCTGATACCTTAATAATTTTTCTCTTCCACTATCCCTGCTGGGTGGTTAAGCTAGAGGAGAAGTTGAACCCTTATTAAAAGTAGGTTCAAAATATTTATGCCTACAGACTCTCAAAACAGTTTCACAGGCCAAGACCCTTTGATCATAGTTCATGATTGGGCAGAGGGGAGCCCCTCCTACATGCTTACCAAAGTCTTGTGCACCCAGACTAGCCCCAAACTCCCTTTGTAGTCAAGGATGACCTTGAGCTCCTGATCTTTCTGCCTCTACCTCCTCAGTGTTAGAATGACAGGCATGTGCTTCCCGGTTTATTCAGCTCTGGGGATCAAGCCCAAGGCTTTGTGCATGCAAGGTAAATACTCTACAAACTGAACTGTAACTGTAACCTGGAGGAAATGCTTCAATGGGCAAAATATCATGGCATCTTCCACTGGCTGAACTCAACTGTAGGAGCATTTCTTTCCTAATGCACACATACCATAGGTTATGACAAGAACTCTGGCACACAAACACTAGTGGTGAATTCTGGCCCATTCTGTTATCTTGTGACTACAATTCTCTTCCAGAAGGGGAAACATTCTCATTAGTGGGTGTTAGCATTGTGCCAGTGTCAAAAAACAGATACGGGGCCAGCGCTCTGCACCTAGCTGTACTCTTAAGAGTTGTGTAACTTTGGCCAGGTCCCTTCAACATTCTGAGTGCACTTCCAATTCCTCTTGTGTAAGAGGCAGCAATGCCCACCTCAGAAGACTAGGGAATGATGGGATATCTATAAGCGCTCACAACAGACACATTAGTGCATCAGAATGTTCATATACACACTCCACAAGTTAAGCAAGTGTTTGTTTAGAATGATCTGTGTGTCGCTGTGCAGTCCTCACTGCAAAGAGGGACAGGAGGACGTAACTCCTATCCCAAGCCATTCATATTCTCAAGGGAGGCGTGAGCTGGTGTAACGATGTACACAGTAACAGAAGACTGAGAAGAAATCGGTCAATTCTGAAAACAAAAACTGTTTTACTCAACGAGAGCAAAAGGGTTCAAAATAATTACTGTTTCTCCAAATATTGGAAAAATAACATTAATGACCACATTCAGGAAGGGTTGGGTTTTTTGGTATGTGTGTGTGTTATGCAATCCTCTGTGGTTATTTGACACAGAGATGTTGTAAGAGAGAAGGCAGCAAACAACAGAGAGAGCGCCCTGCCAAATACTGCTAAGATTTTCTCATGTAACTCGGTGGTCTGCAGACTATGAGGTCTATACGATCGCTGTATGAGTTCTCTGAATCTCAGATACGTTATGGTACAGGGGAATGCAAACCCAGGAGAAACTCTTGGGCTTAAAGCTAATTTGGTCCTTGATGAAGCAGAGGTTTTAAAGTTTTTGTTTTTGTTTTTTTTAACAAACACAGCTTTAACATGAAATTGTGCACTGTTAAATGCATTGTTTTAATAGTGGAAGCACAAGTTATGGTTATCATGTTTTAACCCAATCAATGTGATAACTGTAAACATTTATTTATTATCAGCTGATCAATGAGAACAATGTGGCTTTTGTGCTGAGCATAGAAATCTGACCCTGTAATCGGAGTCAAGCCATTTCTAGCTGTTCCAGTCCCACTGCTAAGACAACTCCGCATTGTACAATTGTACTTTAAACAGATTTTAAAATAAGTCCTTTTGTAATCCTGTTCATTCTTCAAATAGGCAACTCAGATGCTCAGAATGAGAATGGAAGTCTATCTGATTATTTTATTATGAATACTTCTCCAGCATTTCTCTGTGTCAGGCAGGGGTGCTGGGTGCCAGGGACCCTAAGGTACATGTGCCCATGGTTCTTATCCTCAGGGTGAGTGGAAGTCCTGGGAAGTTTAACACTGACAGGTTGGTTTTCCTCCAGCAGTGTAAATGGACAGCGTCTAGCTAACCTCTCTGGAAAGGTCTGTCTCCTCGTATGTCATGGGTTATGGGCATCTGGCACAGACTGGCTGGCATCCCTGAGAAACTGTAACTGTGACTCTACCTTCTTGCCTTTACTCACATGCAGTGGATCTTGGCTATCCTCGGTAACCCTGAGCACTAGTGTATTTACTTTAGTGCCTGGGAACTGGTAAATCCAAGGATTGTAGACATTCTGACATTCTTACAGACTTCTGGATACTTTCACATTAGAAGCAGTTTGTAGCACACTGAAGGAAACATAGTATCCACCCTAGCAGTACTGCTGACACTCATCAGTATGAAAGACTGGACAGAATAAACTCTGTATTTGCTTTTTTGAATTTAGTCCATTAGACAAGAGACCCTGATTACAGGCTTTGTTTTCTTTTGCAATCATTTTTAAGGGGAAAATTAGACTTAACTATATCTTTAGGAGTTGGAAAATGATTTGCTTTCAAAGTTGGGAATCTTCATAGTGGCAAACAATTCCAAGAGTGAACTCTACAACCTGGCTGTGCAGAACTTTGGAAGCAAGAAGCCTAAATATCTGGGATGAGAGCAAACTTGTGAGTAGCCTTGGGGCTGATTTTTGAGAGTAGAGATGTCACCCTTAGTCTCCGACACCCACCAGTGGTCCTGTGATAACTCTTTAAGGGACAGCCCTGGGCACTGCAGGGATGGCCAGTAGGAACAAAACTGTCCTGGCAGGTAGTGACCTCTTCCTCTGGGCTAAGAGCCATGCTTTAGGTGGTATGGTGGTTTGAATATGCTTGGCCCTTGGAAAATGGCATTATTAAGAGGAGTGGCCTTGTTAGGGAAAGTGTCACCCTGTGGGCAGGCTTTGTGGTCTCCTAATGTTCAAGCTCCACCCAGTGAGGAAGAGAGTCCCCTGCTGGCTGCCTGCAGAACTCAGTCACAGTCACCTCCTTGCTGCCTTCAGATCAGGATATAGACGTCTCAGTTCCTCCTGCACTATGCCTGCCTGCACACTGCCATGCTTCCCACCATGACAATGGACTGAATCTCTGAACCTGTAAGCCAGCACCAATTAAATGTTTATAAGAGTTGCCTTGGTCATGGTGCCTCTTCACAGCAATGAAACCCTAAGACAGGTGGTAACAAAATGGCTGGGGGTGGGCAGATCCCTCTGTTGGCATCAGTGCAAGGCTGTGAGGCTTCTGCTTGTGTGAGACTTCCCCAGCAGGTAACTGACTTGAAGACTAGCCCTTGGTCTGTCCAGAATTTTCTCGGAAGTACACCTCACTTCCTACCCAGTCACTTTTCCTCACCCCTGCCCTTTACACCTGTAAGAGCTCCACCCACATATTTCCACCCTTCCTTCTTCAGAGTTTTCCCACGGCACTGCATAGCTCCTCATCCCATCTCAGTGTCGGCCCCAGGGACAGCCAGAGCTGATGCAGTGTCAGGGAGATGAAAGGATTTACTTCTTCTTCTTCCTCCTCCCCCTCCCTCTCCTCCTCCTCCTCTTCCTCCTCCTCCTCCTCCTCCTTCGCCTCCTCCTTCTTCTATGCAAGGTTCATACGAAATGATAAGTGGAACCCAGTAACATTTACATTTCCCCCTATTCCATCTTTCAACCCCAGGTTCTTTTATGAACTACCCCACAATACTAAACAGGCAAAACTTTTAAAAGCATTCTCACTGTGAGGGGAAAAAAGATTCTTTAGGGAATTCTGGCAAAAGCAATGAGGGTCGAGCTGGAATCCAACATAAAAGAGGATATTAAAAGTTATTAAAAGGAGAGAGCTATCCAGCCACAGTGGGTCCTGGTGGGTGTGGGAGCATGCTTACCTCAGCACATGTGTGCGGAGGCCATGTTGGGATTCTGTGCTTTACAGCTTTGAGGCAAGGTCTCTCACTGAATCTGGTGCTCAGTGTTTTAGCAAGGCTGGCTGCCCAGCTAGCTCTGGGGCTGTGTCTGTCTGCCATGCAGAAATGGGGTTTTACATGTGTGTCCAGTCTCACCTGTCATATAGATATGCAGGGCTGGGTTACATGTGTGTCCAGTCTCACTTGTCATGTAGGCATGCAGGGCTGGGTTACATGTATGTGTCCAGTCTCAGCTGTCATGTAGGCATGTAGGGTTGGGGTTTGATTCATGTGGCTGGTCTCAGCTGTTATGTAGAATCTGGGGGCTCTGTGCTCAGTTTCTGACATTTGCACACCAAAAACTTTACCCGTGAATCTACCTTCCTAGTTCCTTGTTCATTTTTTAAATGTGGAAAAGAAACTCAGAAATAAGCTGAGAATGGTGGCACATGCTTCTGGGAGGTAGACGCAGGAAGAGAGTCAAGGGATCAAGGTCATTGTCAGTTCCAGAGCCAGTCAAACCAGCTTGGGCTATATGACACTGTCTTAAAAAAGAAAAATGTGAATGAATGATATAAAAGAAAGAAACTGGGTAAGGCCTTTGATTTTTTTTGTTGTTTATTCAATTTGGTTCCAAGGAAGGTTGCATGTAATTATCTGAGGACCAGGATCCAGCAGAGTTAAGAAAGGAGGCAATTAGAGTAGACAACTATCCCAGAAGCTCTTTCCAGGTCAGTATGAATGGCAACAACATTCCAGATAGAGGGCAGACCCATCACGGACCGGAGAGACCTGGAGGCAGGAAATACTGCGATCCAGTGTGGATCTTTGCAGCTAAATGGAAAGCTGGGCCAAGGAAATGGAGGCAGATGGAGAGATGGCAGAAGGCTGCTCTCTCTTTGAACTACATTTTCAAAGGCTAGAAACCAAATCTGAACTTGATGCCTGCCAGATGTAAAATGAATGTGTCAACATTAAAACTAAGCAAATAGAGAAAAACGAAACAGATCATGAGAAAGAGCACCCTGAACTGCTCACACTTAACGCAGTGGCCCTTGGATGGCTAACCCAAGGGAATGGAGAACCACCACTAATTTGTGTCCCATTGTGCAGAACTGGAGTGAAAAACTTTCACTCGGTGCCCAGGGCTCCGAAAGGAAGGCAGGTGCCGAGAGCTGCTAAGTCAGAAGCTCTTTCCAAACAGTCAGAAGACAAGTCTGACACTGTCAGCCCAACCCCCAACCCTGTGCTTCTGTTACAGTGTCTCAGGTATCTAATTTCCTGCTCTCACCTCTGCCTTCAGGAGCTGGTCTCCAAGGACTGTGCTTCAGGAAAGCCCTGTCAAACCCTGGGTTGCTTTTCATTACTGAATTCTTTCGGTAAGTTGTGTCATCCATGTTAAGATAGCAAATTTATATCCAGTTGGTTTCCGAAGGAAAAAACTGCCTCAAATTATCCTTTGATTTTCTTCAATATCCAAACAGAGAGAGAGAGAGAGAGAGAGAGAGAGAGAGAGAGAGAGAGAGAGAGAGGAAAGAGAGGGGGGTTGACTTGACAGTTGAGCTGTTTGCTTTAGGTGCAGCTGATCATGGGAACTCTGCGGAGTGAGCACTTCCTGCCGCCCCTAGGACAGCTCCACTCACCCCTACATAAGCATCTCTCTCCTCTTAGTGTTAATGGGAATCACTCTGCTGTTTCAAGGGGAGAATGGGCTCCTTTGTCTTTTTAATTGGTCCTATAAAACAATAAATGAACACACTATGCAAGTTCTATCTAGAAATAAATTTTGGCTTTCCATACTACGTTGCTTTAAAAAAAAACATTTTTTTTTAAAAAAAGAAGATAATATGTAGTTTCCTAGTTGGACACTAGTTAGGAACTAGACCCATAAAAAAGTACATCAAGATTAAAGGGATAATAGGTAATTTTGTTCTTTAGTGAGAGGCTGTTGCCGAGATTGTTGTCTGCAGAACTCGGGGAGAATACAAAGCGTAGAGAGACTGTTAAGATGAAGCAATTGCAACCGCAGTTTAATGGAGGACAGGAAAGCAATTAACAGTGTAAAGTCACTGGTGCGAAGGATAGGCCTGGAGATTAGAATCTTATTAAAACAAAGGCTGGTACAACTTGATTATAATGAGTTAAGTTGAAAGATCTCCAAAACAATCTCTGCGTGCAGATGTGGGAAAGAAAACATCATTTACTCCATTATTATACTCCGGACACAGAAAGTGTGGGTAGCTCTGGCGTGTTTTGTTTTGTTTTGTTTTGTTTTGTTTTGTTTTTTAACTGAGGGAGCTTTGAACCAAACTGGGCAGGGATTGACTGCTGGACAGGCCTGGGGAGGGTTGAAGGTAATCTGGGAAACCTTCCATCATTAGTACCTAGTGGGTTTACTCCCCCAGCCCCACTGCCCAACATTGCTAACCTCTTTTTTTTTTTTTAAACAACAACTCTGCTAAGAACCTTTCAAAGGCCAGTGTAGCAATGCGCTATGGACTGTGATAAACTAAACTGTAACGAGGCTCTTGTTCAGTATCTCAAGGTGACAGTGAACAGTAGGCAGAGGATCAGTGGGCTCAAAAGACCAAACAACAACAAACTAGACCTCCAATTCCTACAAACTAAGCAAACAAGGAACACAGACCGAAAACCCGCCATGATTTAACAGACATTATTCTGATTTATTGGCTCCCTTAAACTGGCACATGCATCCTTTAAAAATAGGTTTTTAAAACCCAGGCTAAGTAAAATTTCAGCCAAGCACACACTATATTTTTTTAATAAAAATAGACTTGGATAAGTCTCGATTTTCCTTCAATGTTTAAAGAATTTTATATTTTACAAGCCACTTAATAAAATATAGATACATATTTTATGAATTAAGACATACTTGCTTCTATTTTTAATGGAACTATTTCATGTGCCCATGTGAGATAAAATGTGTTAAATTAAAAAAATAATGACCTAATGGGAGTTGGTTTTGATTTTTTGTTTGTTTTTGCTTTTTGTCTTGTTTTGTTTTTACAAAACTTAGACCAAGACATTATGAATTGGCTGTTATGAAGATGAAGGTGTCAGCTCAGCACTACTGAACTCCTGAATTACTCTGTTGAGTAGTACAGTGGAGACCATGTTATTACCATCTTCTTATGTTGGGAAGCTGCCTGTTGCCAGCTAGGTGTGTGTACAATTGTAAGGAAAGTAACTTGTGTATATGGAGGCCTGAAGCGGATGCAGGGTTTCTTCTTCCTTTGTTCTGACTTTATTTGAGGTACAGTCTCTCACTGGACCTTGGGTTCCCTGATTTGAGCAGTCTGCTTCTTACCAGAATTCATGGTGCTGCCTCCCTAGTTCTGGGGTTCCACGTGGCCACCACGGGAGCCTGCATCTACGTGGGTACTGCACATCCGAGCTTGGGTCCTCACACGTGTGCAGCATGCATTCTATCCGCCAGCACTGTCTTCTACACCCACAGTCGGAACAAGGTTGTAGCTCTAATATGCATTTCACGGATTACCAATGAAAGCAGCTACTACATATGCTCACGGACGGGGGGACATTTTCTTCTGCTGAAATGCCTGTTCAATCTTTTAAATGGGTTTAGATTCCAGCTTAGTACTGAGCCTGGCCTGCAACTGCTTCAGTGTCTTCTGTGTGATGGTGGTGATACGGTACTTCTGTCACAGGGCTGCTGTGAAATTCAGTGTGCTAGTACACGTAAAGTGCTTAGTACGGGAGCTGACCTGCTGTAAGTATTTAAACTTATGAATACTAAGTATAACTTTTAGATATTTTTATCTCTTAATTCTATACATGGCCTTCTGTTATCTTATGTTACCTTTTGTGGTGACGTTTTAAATCCATGCAGCATAACTTCTGAGTCAAAAGGAGAGGTGGGGCTCCGTTGCAGCTTTCTCTCCACACAGATGAACAGATACTCAATGCCAGTTTTTGGAAGGCACACCTCTGTTTGACAGTCTCAGCTCTGTCATGAATTATTTCTAGATGCTCCGCCTCTAAAAACTGGACTATATTCTGGCCTTGTGCCAACATCACAGCTGTCAGTAACGCATCTGGGGTTTCTTACACAGGTGAGCCTTGGCTAGTCCTGGCTTTATATTCACAATTCTTGAGAGTGGATAGGTATCTGCTTTCTTGAGAAGAAAAATGTTTTCTGGCTAGACCAGTTGGCTGTTCCCTCTTGTCCTTTCTTCACTGCCCCTGTTTCACTTCTGTGGTAAAAACACCCCGACAAGAAATGACTGAGGGGACAGAGTGCTTATCTTGGCCCACAGGTCCAGGAAACAGTCCTTCGTACCAGGGAGGTCAGGGTGGCAGAGGCTTCACGTAACAAGTCACATGACACCCACGGTCAGGTGCAGAGACAGAATGAAGGGGTGCCCGCTGACCGTCCAGCTCATCTTTATTCTCAATCTTCCCGGACCCACCTCTAAGGGATGATACCCACCACAGAGGCCTGGGTCTCCTCATGTCATTCGGTGTAATCAAACAGTACCCACAAAAGCCTGCAGACCTTCCTCCTCTCCTACATGCTCTCTCACTGAGACACCTCCCGGGTGATTTCAGATTGTTGTGCTGATAACTAACACTGACAATCACCAATCCTTTAGAAAATGTTATTGTCTTCTAAAGAAAGCATTTATTACAGTACATAAAAAGAAAAATACAGGGGAAAAAAAGGAATGTGTAAACATTGTCCCAAGTTCCATGTCTCAAGGTACTCATTAGAAAAAGTTCTGCCGCTCTTCCAAAGTTGCAACTCGCACACCAGCGGGTAGTATGCTGATTTATGGTTTATATTAAAATTGCCACGTGTTTACCCTGTTGCCTTCCTGCTTAGCTTTGTGATATTCACAGCGCCTGCAGTTCTGTAATGTGTCACCATGAATGTTCTCCTCATTTGAATGGCATATCAGAGGTCAGGGGTCACCTACTATGCACCTGCTTCATACCTGGACTTGTTCCAGGACTCTTATAACTTCTAGTGAAGGTGGAGACAGAGGGAGAGAGAAGTGGAGACACGGGATGGATCCCGATGCTTCTTGACCAGCAACTGTCATTAATGGGTGTGGTGCACACTGCGCACGGACTGCCAGGCACACCGCAAAAGCACGGCGCGGTCCTCTCTCGGGGAGTGGAGGTAGACAGTGGGGTAACAGACGTTCTGCCACCAGGACAGGCGTACAGATAACCCACACGTCTTATTGTCTTATTTTCAAGTGTGGAGAATTTGGGTCCTCCAGTTCCAATTCTTCTTTCAGGAAGATCAGAAATCGGGCAGGCCGGCTTATCATTCCCTCACGGTAGCACGCAGCTGTTACTGAGAGCTGCCGTGCCCTAGTGAAGATGTGTTTCCATTTGCCACAGTCACCGTCCTTCCCTTCTGTCTCACCAACCAGTCAATTCCCTGGCTGAACAGGTTCCATGACCCATGTAGACATTTAAGCCCTTGGCAGTGACCGAGACAGACTACACTTACCGAGTAACATTGAAGTCTATTCTAACTTTTCATTATTATATACATAGGTTAACGTTCTGGGTGTGTGTTCAGATGCATTTAATTACTGAGGTCAGGAGAGATCATTCACATTTCACTAAAACATAGTCAGACTGTCTTTCCCACAGTGCAGAGTGCTCATTTTCTTAAAGGCAGCAGCAGTGGGGAGGACAGACTCACTTCAGCTCCATCTAGAGCGTCACCAATGGACCTCCACTGTAGTGTCTTTAAGGCAGCAGCAGTGCTAAGGGGATGTCACAGCCCTCTATGTGTTCCCAGTTTCTTTCTTAGGCAGGCATGCCTGTAAACAGCATGCCTATTCACCTCCTGTGTTTAGTTTCTTGGTGTCATGTGTCTGACTAATCAGAACTCTTTCAGTTGGGAGTATTGACTCTGTTATATTAATAAACACCATAGTTTGCCAAGTAAGGAATGTATCTGTCACAATGACAGCCACCGATTCTAGTCTTCACTTTCCGAGTCTTCCTCATTAAAAGTCTACAGAAACATATTTACTCATATTGTCTTGTGCCTGTGCGTGTCCATCCGTGCAGGCCCACACGTGTGGATGCCTGCGTTTGTGGAGGCCAGAGAGCAATCTTGGGTATTGTTCCTCAGGAACTAACCACCTTGTGTTTTCTTTAATTTTTGAGGCTATAATTTAATTACATCGTGCTCTTTCTTGCTTTTTGAGGAAGGATTTCTTAGTGGCTTGGAGCCTACTGATTGAACCCTAGGAATCTTCCCTCTCCACCTCTCAAGCTTGGATTATAAATGCCACCATTGTATCTGATATTTTTTTTTTAATGTGGGTCCTCCGGACTGGGCCTAAGTAACTGAGCACATTACTGACTGAGCCATTTTTACAGCCTTTGTTTTATCTTGATCTAGTATACGTATGCACTTCCTTTTATAATACACTATTTGAGCAATCCAGAAGTTAATTTAAGCTGTGATTTCAAGTGGTAATTTTTGAACATCATCTAGCTGCTGGTCTTCGTACTATTTTGGAAGAGTCATCCTTAGCCCACTTATTTATAGTCTTTATTATTGTACCAAATTACCATAATTATTTGTGCCTATTTTTGTATCCTTTACTGATTAATTTGTTCTGACATCATGTTGCTTTAACTGCTATAGTTTAATGGATTAATATCTAGAACAATTATTCTTTTTCCAAATTTTTCATTATGACTTCCGAGGATTTTTACTAGTTTATTTTTTTTTTTTTAATTTTGTCTTAAATGAACTGATAGCCGTTTTTCAAGGCATCCTTCCTGGTATATATTTAATAGCCTCTAAGTGGCTATTAAAAAGTTATCCTGTGATTACTGGTCAACAAAAGGCTTCTGTTATAGTCGATGACATCCTTTATTATTTAGAAGAACAATATAGGTTGCATCACAGGATATATATATATGTCCTACATATCAGGAGGACAGCACCCATTGGACCCACATAAGATATTTTTAACATACCAATTTTCTGGGTGCTTTAGGGAAATCATAGAAAGGTGTTTGATGGGAGTGACTGTTGGTGGTGACAATACTATGTAAACCCATCCTTCCTGCCTCCCACACACATGTCCTCTGCCACATCATGTCTCCATGTGACCCACATCTTTACAGACCGAGTCCCGTGCTCAGCCCAGCTCTCCTCAGGCCTCTCTTTCTCCATCTGCCCGTCCCTGCTGGACAGTCATGGCCCCTCTTCAGCAGGGGTTCTTACGTGACTGAATGAACTTTCTTGGTGCCTTCACAAAACATTCCCACATCTGAAGAGAGTCTGGGCCTTACTCATCTTCATCTTCCTGCATGAAGGGGTTTAGATGTTCAGTAGCATTGCTGAATGCACAAGGCAAGGCTGTGTGTGGCCTTCCTGGAGGAGGGGAAAGGACCAGGCAGAAACACTGCCTCTCTGGGGTTCCTTAGGTGGAGGAGCCAGGGGAGCAGGAAGTGGTTTTAAACTCTCCCCAGACCTTCCATGGAATGGGAAGGATTTCTTCCACAATAGAGAAGCAGGATGAGACACCTGCTCACAGGCAGCTGGGCGAGTCACCTTCTGGCAGCGGGGAAGCACAATCCTGGAGAATACAACAAACAGCTCTGGGCTTTCCAATGCTGTCCCAGTGGGACAGGTACAGTGGTCCCTTCAGGATACAGTTGAATCCAGTGTTGCCTATTTAATCTGTAATCATGCACATCCCTGAGTATTTGTGTTCAAGTTTGATAGCAGAAATGTTCTTTCTTACTTCTTTTTGAGGACTGATCTTAGGTGTCAAGAGAACAGTAACAATGTAACAGTGATTTGAAGTAAGCAGCTTTGGATGAAACTGTTAATTACATGGCCCATGTTAGTACAGTTCAATTTTGAATGTTATTCTCACCCCAGGCACTTGGCAACTTGAATTTTACTTAAGAAAACAAGTAGACTAGAATTACCACACAGCTTATGAGTGAAGCCACAGAGACAACCCAACACTTAGGGAGCTATCTAACTGACCTAGAACAGGAGATAATGTGGAAGCTCGTCTGTGGACCATGCGTGCTTCTGCGCAGACCCATGTGCTATTCCTCAGCACCAGAAGCAAGAGTTACTATGGCTGGCTTTGCATCAGCACAAGTGAGTATCTGTGTTGTTGCTCAGAAAATCTGATCCTGCCACTCTCACTGGCTGGTTTGTCAGCATCACAAACATCTCAGAGACCCATGAGCTAACGTTCCAATGAATAAGCTATTGGCTGCCCATGACTGGGGCGGGGAAGGACCCTGCTCTTTAATGGAGTGATCATATTCCAGGACATAGTGAGCAGAGTGTATGGGCAGCATAAACTAGACTATGTGGGTTATTTTAAAAAGATATGAGAGAAAAAGACACAGCGTTGGGGATGGATATGGGAGGAGTTACAGGGCGAATGGGAGGAGTTACAGGGGAAAGGGAGGAGTTACAACGTAAATATGAGGGTGACTATGATAAAAATATATGGCGTGAAATATTTAACAAAATATTGCATTTTTAAAAGACTCTAACTTAACGCTCTTAACAAGACAACAACAGTCAATATCTTGGTAGTTACTTCGAAATCTAGTTTTTTTTGGATATTTTTTTCTAGCACATTTATATCCTGCATTTTTACAGAAATCTAGATAAATAGTAACTTTATAGAATAGATACGTTTTCATGGGTCCTGCCTATCTATATATACACACTGTGCCTGCCTGTAGACACATAACATGGCTGTCTGAATACGCACACTGAGCCTGTCTATAAATATGCACCATGTCTGTCTGCAGACACACACCATGCATGTCTGTATACACACACTGTGGCTGAACCATGTCTGTCTTCAAACACGCACCATGCCTGTCTGTACACACATACTGTGCCTGTCTGAATACACACACTGTGTCTATCTGTATCCAGTTTCTGAGTTGAATTTTTGTGATGCTAAATTGAAAGTATTGCTTAGTGGATAAATAGTGACAGGACCAGCACATTCCTGAGCCAGACTTGCAGTTTAGAAAATAGCAACACAGTGTGAAATTTGTGCTTCAGTGCCTGGATGTCTATGAAGAAAAAGTCTTCCCACTATTTCAGTCCCAAGCCTCCAATTACTCTGTGGACAGTGGAATGACAACTCTCCCTTCTTATGCATCTTCAATCAGAATTGAGGCTGCTTGGGATGACTGGTTCCAGGTCAGCTATGGACAAGGCTCTAGGACAGTAAAGGAGTATTGGATCCTGAAATTTTCTTAAAATTCTCTATTTCCCCTTTATTTCCTCAGTGTGTCAGTCAGTTTACTGTTACTATATCAAAACACCTGAGGCGGGCCACTTAGAGGGAGGAAAGGTTTCTTTGGCCCACAGTTTTGGCAGTTTTAGTTCACACAGTTGATTGCTGTTTTGTGGAAGAGGAAATGGTGGGGGAAGCTCTTACATTGTGGAAGCAAAGAGAAGAAAGAGGAGAGGCTTGGGTACCAGCAACTTCCTTAAAGGCAAGCTCTAACCACCAACCTTCCTCCCTCTAGGCCTTAGTATAAAGCTTTCAGCATCCAGTGGCACCACAGGTTGAAGGCCAACGGTAAACACACAGGCATTATAAAACCAAACTCCAGCTCTGTGGAGACCCAAGGTCCTCCCCAAGTCCTTCACCCGTTCTTGAAAAATGGGTTATAGCTTTCATTGGACTCTTCTGTCTATTTGACCTTATCAATTCTGGAACAAAGGAAAGGCTCTCCTTTGCCTACACCACATCCGCCATGCCCGTCAGGACTCAGTGGGCACCGTGCATCTGAAGAGGCGCACTCCTGAGGGAGGCGCATTTCATGCTGGTCACTTGCCTCAACTGCAGACCTTCCACACCCAGCATTGTGCCCGAGGCTAACCCCCTCCCTTCTGAGCTGTCCCTAGAAATGGCATGGGTCTTGGGTTCTAGGTTCGGGGCCAGTGGGCCTTCTCTAAGACTCCTCTTCTGTGCTTTTGCTGATCCACCATGTTCTCAGTAAAACATGTAACTGTCTCTTGGACAATTTGCCCATTCCCCCTCAGAAGAAAGGTAAGATATACAGAGAAAAAGGTATTTTCTGATGTGCATTTAGTTGTATCCAGCAGACCATCTTTTCGGTTATATTTCACTTTTTCAGTCAGTGAACACATAGGTGCTCTAGGGGTTACGCCAATCCCTTGAAGCTACGGAGCTTGCAGAAACAGAGTTTTGCTCTCTCTCCTATATCCTACTCTTTAAAAGTCTTCACAAACTCTTTCAAAGTCCCCCATAACCATCTACTATCAAACTCTCTGACTCTTTCTTCTTTACTTTACCTGGCGGCTGGCAGAGTCATGGGATCCTAGTCTCCATGTCCTAAACATGCCTTTCCATCGCACACTCACTACTTAGAAATGCACCCTTTGCTGTCATCCGTACGGCACTGAGTGTGTGGGTAGTGCACAGTAGTGGGTAGTGAGCTACTGAGTGCACAGTACTCATTCTGTTCTATTCTTTTCTCTGTTCTTGGAGCATTGGTACAGCAGATCATGCGCTTTCTCCTCTCTCCCAAGGTTCTACAACAAACACATCTACAACAAACTCACCAGCAAGTGCTAAAGTGCAATCTGTCTTCATGGGGTTTCAAAGTATTAATATGCTCTTAGTATTAACAACCTATGAAACAACATTTTATTAGGCTGTTGGAATATTTGATTAGATCACTTCATTAGGAAGGGGAGTAATAAAATTAGTGGTACATCTACAATACAGAGGTGAAAACAGGCTGGTACAGCATGCTAATCTCTCCTTGTGTCTAAATCCATTGTGTAGGATGTATGCCCTGAGGAACCTAGGTGTCCTGTAGCTCCCCCAATACACACACCCTAGAGTTTAAGCAAGGCACTAGCTATACCTACTTGCAAAGTGTCCATAGTCTGACACAATACAAATTATGAGCACAAACTTTGCAGCTACAAGTTCATTATTGTGGAGGTAACAAGAAAAGCAGTAAGAACCATGTTTTTAAAAAAAATTTCTGTACATTTTGGAGTTATTGGTAGCTACACAGGACAGAAAAATCTAACACTAGAGGTACAAATCAGAAATCACAAATAGAAAGGAAGGTGTTTTTAAAAAGTTACACTTGTGGAAATCGTAAGCGGCCCTTTTTAGGTAGAATCTCATGCTGCAGGTCGTCACACTCCCTCTGTGAGGAACAGTAACCGCCTGTAACACAAGCCTTGTTGCATGGTGTCAGAATCAGCAGCAGTGCAGCAGGAACCCTCCGCAGACCTGCAGCAGGCCCAGGGGGCTCTCCTCCCGTTTAGGTTAACGCACCTGGATGCGTGAGTGCGGTGGAGCCAGCTTTGGGTTTCAGCCCTGCATCTATCATTCCGTAAGTGTGTGCTTCCGCAGCGCTCATCTGCAAGGGGCTGCCAAGCTGAATTAATAATGCAATGTCCTATTTACACTGGCAGTGTTGAGAATGTGCACAACTAGCCGATCAATGTGTCCGACGGATGAAGAAAGCACTTCTAGTTTACCTGGGTTGCATGAACTTTGGCTAGGAAAGCTCATTGCCAATTCCAAAGAACATTGGCACTCTGCCTTTTAAGGTGAGGTTTGAAAGTTTCTTTTCCCTGTAAGAACACCAGACTCCTTATAAAAAGAGAACTGTGTGATTTTCTACCCTTTGAAGACAATTTTTAAAATGAAAGAAAGTGAAGAATTAAAGTGTAATAAATGGATCCAAGGTGGAGAGTGACCAAAGGATTCAGGGCATCACTTTGCACGCCAATCCACTGTCCCAGGCACACAGAAAAGTCCGTACATAATTTACCTTGCTCTGCTGTCCACACAGAAGGTAACAATCTTTTTTTATTTGCCAGAATGTGCATTTCCAAAAGGAAAAACAGACAAGTTTCTTTGTGGATGAATTTTACCAGCTTGGGCCATTTGGTGATGGCTTTTTCGGACTGCTGTCTCCAGCACTCTGCTCCCTGGCCTACTATTCCCATTTGCAAGTCTGCTCAATCTTAATTTCATTCCTTAGCCACGCGGCCTCTGAACATAATGGCAGATGCCTTCCCATAGATTTCAAGCTTTCATTTGTTACTAAAACAATATGTTTAAAATAAGATGAGCATATGATATTTTATTTTTACCTGGGGAAGACAGAACACATTTAAAAAAAAAGCCCATTAATGCTGCAGGCAGAAGGTGCCCTCCACTGCCCACACACCTTGAATTGTACCTTTAAAGTCAGATGAGGGTTTCTAAGGCATGCCGTGAATGCCGTGAGTCCCCCGTTAGCATCGGTAGTAAAAGGCACCACCTGAGGTTAAACATAGTGACTGTCTTCAACTTGACAGCCGTAACTCTAATACCCACACTGAATATTCTTCTCATCAGAAACCTCCCTTGGCACTAATTTGGCACAGAGGCAAGCAGGCCGTTGAGCAAACCTGTAAACCTAAGGTGTCAGGCACTAAAAGGTACCATTAAGCTGATAAAATACCTCTGCATAGAAGTAGGCATCATTATGGGGCCGTATTTATTTCTTAGTACCTGAAGTTTATTGGCTCATTCTCCAAACCTGACAGTGTCCTTCATGAACTATCAAACATATCATAACACGAGCTATTAAAGGAAATAGAAAGTGTGTGTTTCTCTAAACCACCTTTTCCCGTAGCAGGTAAACTGACTGAACTTGGAAACAAATGATAAGAAAGATGACCCGAGGTGTGGGGGAGGGTAGGGGATCTTATTTGGTAGGCACTGTGAGCACACAAAGTCCCGTTCTGCACATTTCAACACAGGCATGATGGATCTGGGTGGCGAGTGAGAAGGGGAGACCACTGAGTGAGTGCTCACTCAGATGTGTTTGTGTTCAATAAATAGCTTTAAACAATAACCATATTAGAGTCAGTGAAAAATGAGATCCCTTGACTTCCTCATCCATACTTAATCGGTTCCATACTCTTGAATCAGCACTGACTGTCACTCAGCATGTATGCTCTGGTGGTCCATGCTCTGTGGGCATGGGTGCACAGGGATGAATGGGTTTCTGGAAATTTCTCTGGCTTTTGTGTAACAGGCACCCTTACAGTTTAGTGTTCTGATTATATATGAAATTAAGCCCAAGCCCAGCTCACTCGTACAAACATGGGAGATTGTGTATCAAAGGAAAAGGAGGAGGCTTGGCGGCCATTGTCTCTGCTGGAAAACTGCCTCTGCTGTTCTGCCTTATTCTCTCACACATATACCCCGAAACCACACTCATGGCACGCTGATGTACTCATTGTCAGGGGTGCATAAACTGTGGCCTGGAGATGAGAGTCAGTGTACAAGTTTTTGGACGGACATCCTGAACCCCCATCTTAAGGCAGACAGCCAAGAGTCATGTGATCCACATGAAGATATAAAGAGCACATGGAACTAAGAATGCCTACCCTGCAGAATGTTGAGAGAATTATCGTTTAGCAGTAGCTGTAAAACATCCACACACTGTCTAGCACACAGACATTATTCTGAACATTTTAATGTCACCTCACCTTAGAAAACCACGACACTGGGTAAGCTGACTTTCCAGTGAGTGGTCCAGTTGATCATGTCAGTTGGTGCGCAAATCTATCGGCAGGAACAAGACTGCAGCAGGCTAGGAGAGTCATCGACTAGGGCTGCTCTGATTCTGCCTCTGCCTCTCTTTCTGCTCCTATCCTCTTTGTTCTGCAACCAGCAAGGGACTAATTGTCAGGCAGGTCAAGGTTGAGCACATTGTAGCAAGTGACTGAGAGCTACCCTGACACTCTTAGACTTTGTTGCTGTGGACAATTTACCAGACAGAAATCAGTTAGGGCAAGGAGGGCTTATTTTGGCTCATGGTTTCAAAGGTTTCACACCAGAGTGGGCTGGCCTGCATCAAGGCAGAATATCACAACAGAAGGGCAGAGAAACAGCTCAAGTAATGGCCACCAGGAAGCAGAGAGATAGGATGATGTTAGCTTAGCTAACAACATTCCGTCTTCTCTCTTTCAGCACCCCTGTCCTATTGGCTGGTGCTGACACATCTGGGACAGGGCTCACCACTTTTTTCAGTTCTGTCTGGAAGTGTCCTTACAAACATGTCAATAAGCATACTTTCCCTGTCCCAGCATTCCTTGGGCGATCAGGCTGACAGGCTTAATGATCGACATCTTTGTCCCGCTTTAAGAGTTTATTACTTGGTAGACGTTTCAAGTTTTCACGCATCCCTGACTCTTGTATATCCTGAGCCTGTGCAAAGGTGATTCGTCACTATTCCATTAATTCGGAAGGTACTGCAGGATTGTTTCAATCTAGTCAATGAAAAACTAGTCAAAATGACTACCAAGTCATTTCTGGAACTGAATATCTAAGGAATGGCAAGGCATCATTATGCTGAGGTACCCCTGCCAGCCACATGCTAGACAAATGGGAGGAGGCAGAGGGAGCCTAAGCCCTGAGTCAGAGGAGGGGACGCTGTAATTAGTTTATAGTACAATGAATGTGAAAGAAATTACACTTTTATTTATCTTTTTTTTTTTAGCAGCAAATGGTTACTTACATAGAACAACAGAGGGCAGAAATTTGTGTAGTAATAATTATTATAGAATAATATATTATTACAGATTAATAAATTAATTATTACATTATAGACTAATACATTAGTATATCCCATGTGCATGTGTACAGAGGGCTTCCTTTGGGAGAACCACCAGTCTTCATCCAGATCAGGTGTCTGTGAGCCATGACGGCTGAGGAGGAGGGCAGCCCACTCCGCGTGGACGAACTGCTCGTGACTAGAGGGAGAGTGGCTTGTGTTACACTCTTACCATCACACACACAGCACTGAGCAACACGGTATGAGTATTGCAGGAAAGAAAGCCATGCTTCCCAGGGCTAAAAGTCAGCGGTGGGAATGGATACAAATCCAGGATCACAGAAAGGAGTGTCGAGCCATAACTCTGGATAAGTGCGAGGTCAGAACAGGCACGGCCAGACCGAGAAGCTTAAAGAAGGTTCTCTGAGGAAGAGGTCATCAAGCCAGGATCTCGAGAATGCTGAGCTCTACACAGGTGAACTACACTGGGGGAGCTGAGTCTGAGGAGCTTTCTCCCATGGAGAATATGGTCCTAGAGAGGCAGGCAGGATGTGATATCAATCGACATACTGCAAGTTTTTATCTCTATTATACAGGTCATGGAAAGTCATGAGAATGCTTTATGCAAGATGGTGAAGAGGTACAATATATGCACCAAAGATTGATTACCCTGTTGTTCCTAGGAATGTCCAAAGAATCTGGTGGAATGAGGGGGGGGGAGGGAGAGAGACAAAGAGATATATATATACAGAGACAAAGAGACAGAGAGAAGAGAGAAGTGTAACTTCAATTTTTTAAACCTTGTTTTTAATGATGGTTCTTAAACACCCCAGTCTCCCTTCTAGCCCACCACCCACCAGGGTTAGTAGAAAAGAAACGATACAGGGGGAAGTGGACCTGCTGAGAAACAGTTTTTTGGAGCAAATCCCATCTGTGTTGTCAGGCACAGGTCAGCAGTGGCAGCTTGATCCACTCAGAAACACTTCACAGATATAACAACAGTCTAATTCGAGATAACAAACATATCAGCAGCAGTAACACTACCTAGCAGAGATGGCCAGGCCTCAGCCTTGGCACAAGCCAGTAGGAGGGACCAGGGCCAACAGGAACACCAGAAAAACTTCTCGGCTGTGTCTCTCCCACAAAATGAAGAGCAACAAAGATTTGAGATTAACAAGCATTATACAACTAACTCTATAAATAAGCCCAGCCCAGCCCAGCCAAGCTCCGCCTCCGTCACTGTCTGTCAAGTCCTTCTGATAGATACTCCCTCGGAACATCACGTGTCCTCCACGGGTCTCGCCTCAACACATGAGTCTGTCTTATATGATAGCATTCTGCCAATCAGCCTGAATCCACAGAAGAGACAAGAAACTATAACAAATCACTAGAAGTTTTTTGGCATGTTTCTCTCTCTATGGAGTCCCTACAAATGTAAGGCAGACCAATACATGTGTGTTAACAACAACAAAAAAAATTCCTTCATCGCGTGTCTTTCCATGTGTTTGCTTCAACAGAACATCCTTTCACCTGCATGTTCCTTCATGAGTCTTAGTCTTTCACCACTTTAGGAAAACACTCCTTCACGTGTTTGCCCCAACAAAACACCATTCAACACAACTGACATTACAAAGAACCCTTAAGTTTCCATTTCAGGGTAGGAGAATGAATGTCAGGGGACACGGTGATAAAATTACAATGGGGACAAAACAGGAGAACAGGTGGCTTGGTCAGACACTGGGACAAGAAAAGCTGGAGTAAAGAACATATAGAAAACAAAACCAAACCTGAGGCCAGTGCTCTGGTCTGCATGTTTGTGTTCCCCAAACTCACATGTTAAAACATGACTACAGAGGGGATGGTGAATATTAGGTCAGAGAGATGTGTAGGTGCTGATGCTGTCCTGTTCTCCAGTTGGTTCTTGATCTGCCAGTAAAGAAGCCATGGGCCAGTTGCCGGGTGGAAGGAATAGGCGGGACTTCCAGGTCCCAGGAGGCAAGCAGGAGAGGCGAGGAGAGCAGAGACAAGAGTTCACCATGTTTCAGAGAGAAAAGCCAAACAGCCTTGTGAGATCTCCGGAGAAGTAGTGGCTGTGGCTGCTCCTACAGGCAGGTGGTCAGGGGTGTTTATCAGGGACTAGATATAACTGAGCAACTAAAATTTAGGGTGAGTAGAGAGGCACAGAGATAAGAATTTTGATAAGGGCACGCTTTTCTAGGTGGGAGTTAGTAATGCCCAGCAATTGTGTGTGTGTGTGTGTGTATGTGTGTGTGTGTGTTTTATCTGTGGATTCAAGGGAAGCTGGGGGCAGGGAGGGGGCGCTGGGAGTGGCCTGTTCCCGGAGCTTGGGCAGGGCAGTGAAAAGCTCCACGCAACAGAGTTGGAGGCCCTATGACTGAGCTAGGGCTGTGTGAAGAGGGTCTGGAGACCTCTCTCGTTTCGCCCAGCCTGTGAAGGCACAGTGAAATCTTCTAATCGGTGAGCTCGTCAGAAACGGAATCTGCCCATGCTTTGATCTTCAGAAGTCGTCTAAGCATGGGAGGTATGAAAGATGGAAGCCTCTTGTTTTTAGACCATCCAGATTTAAAGTGTTTTGTTATAGAAGCTAAAATGAGCTAAAGCAAAAAACTGCTGAACCTGAGGTAACTTTGGGAAAGCAGGGAGGGTAAGAGGTGAGTTGGCCAACTCCCCAGTGGTTCTCACAACAGTGGGTGTGTCAGCTCGCCTGGAGATCACGTTTACATGCTGACGCTGGTCCAGGGGATTTGAGATGGAGTCTGTATCTCTAAATTACTCACAATGCCAATGTATGTGCCACACACATGACACTTATGCCATAAAAATTTGTAAGAGGAAAACTATGAAAAATACTCCCCCAAAAAACCGCAAAGACCACACTAAGAAAAAGTAGCTTGAAGAATCTGATCTCCTGTTTCACAGGAATGTCAAAGATTCAGACTAACATTTTAAAGCAACCTTAGTATCTCAAAAATGTCTCTAAAAAGACAAATTTATTCTAAATGTACAAAATTGATATATAAATCTATGCATACTGATGTCATGAGAACAACCACAACCACCATAGCAACAACCATAAACACAACCACAACAACACATTCACAACAACAAATACCCATGTCTGATTAGTGAGACACTAACAAGTCTTTTTCTTGGTTAGGTTTACTATTGCTTTGACAAAACGCCGTGACCAAAAGCAGGTTGAGGAGGAAAGGGTTTATTTAGCTTATACTTCCATGTCACAGCCCATCACTGGAGGAAGTCAGGATAGGAACCCAAGCAGGGCAGGAACCTGGAGGCAGGAGCTGATGCAGAGGCCATGGAGGAGTGCTGCTATGGCTTGTTCCCCATGCCTTGCTCAGTCTGCTTTCTTATAGAACCCAGGACCACAGTGGGCTGGGTCTTCCCCATCAATCAGTAATTTAGAAAAAAATCTCCTACAGTTGAGTCTCTCAGAGGCATTTTCTCAGTTGAGGCTTCCTCCCCTCTGGTGACTCTAGCTTGTGTCAAGTTGATATAAGACTGGTAGTATATACATCATACCAGCACACACTAGACACACACACAACACACACACACCAAGAAAGCTATCAAATATAGAAAAAAATCATTGCAAAGCATTGTGTTACAGCATTTTTATAAAGTAAAGCATGCTCAAGGATGGCATCAAATTTACCTGCTAAGGATATAACTTCACCCAGACAAGAGATTCCAACTATAGAGGACTAAGAGTTAACACTGCCATGATTTTGATTGTTTTTCTGTACGGTTTATTTAATAGACTTTCTCCGGTGTATTTTCATTTGCGCCGTGATCGGATAAAAACTTCTTTTTTAAAGAATCAGGATACAAAGCACGAGATACAAAACGGCTGGATTTAATAGCTTACCCGGTGAGATGAGTAGGAAGTATTTGTTATCTGATGTGCACCAGAAAGGAAAAAAAGTAAGATTTGCTTAGTACAACTCAGTCGCAGTCATGTGCAAAAACCATGACGGGGATCTCCTGGGGGTGGAAGGCAGCATCCTGCTACCCTTTAGGAGCTAAAGCTATAGGATAAATTCTTGATGTGACAGACAGTCTCCTTGGGAGCAATGGAATTTCTAATGAGATGTGATTCTTTGAACCTATTTGTTTATTTATTTATTTATTGGATAAGACACACATTTTACATAAGTACTCTCTACTTGTACAGTGACTGCTCATCATTTAATTATATAGCTAAAGCCATGGATTACAATAGAGAGTACACACAGATGTAATTATAGGATAAGTACCCAGTAATTTCTATTCTCTAAAGTGAAGCTTGAATGTTAATTAGCTTTAAGCATATTACTGCAGGTGCAATTATCAGGTAATCTTTGGGAATGTGTACCTTTTAGATCGGCATTTATTAAGGGAACCCTACGACGTTAGCAAGGAATATGACTTTTTAAGAAGCTGCAGACCTTTGTGCCAGGATATAAAGAAAGAATAATTAGAGAAGTCAATTTCGCTGTCATCTTACTGGTATTCGCTCTATTCCCATTGTTCTCTCGAAATCCCGTCCCTATAAACTCTCAATTATTCACTATTCCTGGCTACCTGAGAGATTTGGAAAGCCTGCCTACGAGCTGCGTCCCCCAATACAAAACACCCTCAGAAGCCAAGCCCATCAAATGGAACCTGTCTCCAGCAGTTTGCATTTAAATATGAAATCGCAATGAAGAGTCCAGGTGGCAACATTTTTTGCTCCAGCAGCTGCAGCACCGACACAGGAATTCAAAAGCACAAGCCCAACAGATTAACGATTCCCCATAATATTATCTCTGCAACATGCAATTTGTTCTCAATGATAATTAGATATTTAGAGAGAGAGACGTAATTAGGAGGAAGCGCTGTAATGCTTTTTGTTGTTGTTTGCGAGACTCTCCTGACAGCAGAGGATCTGCCGGGGGAGCGCCGGCTATTGGAGCGCTCAGCTGCTGCCCAAGTTGAGAAGCAGCTTAAGCATTCTGCATGGTGAATAAAACCTCTCCAAACCCAAAGCATTCTAGTTAATTTGTGTGCCGGAGCTCCCATGCTTGAAAACAGGCAGTATCTGTTTATATGTGCCTCATAAGCACGGACGACCAAAAGAAAAACAGAGCCAGCTAAAGAGAAACGGTAAATTCCTGTTTCCAGTTCCTCCTGGAATGACAAGGGCTGAGACAGCCATGAGCAGGTAAGGTCCCACAGGAGTGTCCTCTGACTCTTTGTGACAGTGAGTTTCTTCTTTGCTTCAGTTCTAGTATTGCTGCCAGCAGAGTCCATGTGTCTATATGCACAGAGTTTCCTTGGAATTTTGTTTACAGAATCAATGACTTGGCTCCTCCTAGTCAATGGAGTCAACTCCAGGCCATCTCAGATGTCAATTTCCGTGCTCACTGGAAGTCCCCCCACCCCCAGCCCCTGCCAGGACCTGAGCAGACCCAAGCAGAAGGTCCAAACCTTAGCAAGACCATTCACCTAAAGTCAGAATTCTCCCTACATCACCATCCTAGAAGATGCCTTTCATCTCTTCTCCCCAAGTACAGTGAATAAGCAGACTGTTAGCACCATTGATAGTGCTCTCCTTATAATCTCAGGCCTGGAGAGACAGTTCAATGGTTTAGAGTGCTTGCTGCTCATACAAAGGTTCGGTTTCTAGCACCCACAATGGGTAGCTCTCAACCACCCGTCTCTCTAGCTCTATAGGGATCTGATGTCCTTTTCTGTCCCCTATGGCCGCCTTATGCACATGGTACACACTATACTCAGACACACACACACTCAACCTTTAAAAATCCCAGGTGAAAGGTGAAAGCAACTTCACTGTGCTCCTCCGGTGGCTGGCTTATTTTGTCTGGCTTCATGTATGTCCAATTTATAACAATAATTTATTTAGCCAATTATTGTATACTAGTCCTTAGTATGAATATACGATTCTTTACCAATTATATTTTAAGAGCTGTTTAGGGTTATTTTAAACTTTTAGCTATTAGCTATTTACATCATGTAGCTGTAAACACTCTTGTATAAGTCTTTTGGTGTATGTATAGTCCTGGTTATGTGAGGGAGATAACTAAAGATGGGATTTCCCTGCTACCTTCTGAAAATGCTCATGCCTAAGAAGGAGGAGTTTATTTCTGTAACATAAGAGAAGATAGTTTTATTATTATTGTTGTTGTTATTGTTATTGTTATTACTATTACTACTACAGATGTGTCTAAGATGATCTGATGGAGTTCCCAGACAAAGTGAGCTCCCTCGCACTGTGCAGTGCTTCTTTTCAGATGAGTTTGAAGAATGTCTGGGGCCCACAGGTGCCTCCGGCCATCTGCACAAAGCCTAAGCCAGCTCTGCCGTTCCACACGATGGGTATTTGTGATTGGTGAGAGCTGTAGGCTTATGTCCTGGATAGTCCATTGCAGCAGCGTGGAATTTGTATGAGCTTTATGGGCAGGGGACACGGACAATGAACAACTGGATCGGGAGAATTCAGACAGAGCTAAAGTTACAAAGTAACCTTGTCCATTCATTTGAAATGCTCGGGAATAACTAGTGCTCATTAGGGAGGCAGGGAGCTGAAAAGGTTTGCTTCCTGTCAGGCCTCTCTCTCCATCCCTGCCACAAACCCAGCTCTGCAGGGATCCAGTGGGAACCATAATGCACATATCTATTTCTTCATTTTCAGTATTTACTGTTTCCTATAATTCAACATCCCCCCTCAGACAACACATGCTTGTTAGTGCTAAGTACCAATCATGTGACACTTGCCAGTTACCAACTGTGCTAAGACCTTGGTATATTTGTACTGGTATATTTGGTGATATTAGGGTGGGAGCCTTATCTTCATGCCTTTCATAGGCCTCTTTATGCCTCAGTTTCCCTTTCTGGAGCAGGTCCTGTCATAGCTAGCACTTGACTCAAAATGAGCTGCCTACCCGCTTTTGGGATCTCTGATACCATTTATAGGGTGATGTGTGGACCCCATGAGCTTGGACCTCTTCTTGGGTCCAGGCAGGAGGCTAACCTGGCACCTGGGAGGCCAGAGATCTTGACTGGGGATGTGTGAGAGACAAGGTTTAACTACATTGCTGCATGTAAGACTTAGGACGAAATCCAATATGGAGGCTGAGGAGACACCTCAAAGGGCACAGGCACTTGCCAAGAAAGCCTGTGGATCTGAGTAGCATTCCTGGAACCCACACACAGGTGGTCAAAAATAACCCATTCCCTAAAGTTGTCCTTTGACCTCCACATGCATGCGTGATGTGCATGCTCTCCATCACACGCTAAGAAGAGGAAAATCCAACAGAGAAATGATGGATGCCCAGCTGGCTGAGGTTTTTACAACCTGCCTCGTTCTTTTTGTCACAGGTGTCCATGACCACAGCTGGGATTCCTGTGATTTTCTCCTGAGTGTACACTTTCCTTGGCTAGGCTTGGGTTAACCCTACTGTCACAGGTCCCTGGGTGCTTGCAAAAGCTTTCCATATACAGATTTATCTCAGGCCGAAGTCACTGCCAGCTTAGAGCACTCTACTTGAAGGCTTGGGAAAGGTGACTTCAAATAGGAAGCATTGGCTGGTCTACCGCACAAGACTTCCTGCCCGTGGCCACTGTTACCTCACTTCCCCGTTGACTGGCTGTCATCTCTGTGTTAACTTTCAACATTTGGAGAGATTGTGATTTCAAGCTTCTGAAAGTGTTACTGGTCCCTACTGCCCAGCCTGACTCCCTTCATTTCCAGAATGTTCTATCATGTTGTCCCACAACTATCATTCCCCTCTGCTGCCGTGAATTCTTGGTGCTTTCGAGTGAGCATAGCTCATTTTGAGGGTGGAAATGCTTTCCTTGGCTGTCCTGAACCACAGTTTGCTTGAGGATAAATTTTCCCACAAGAATGGGGCATCGTGTTGCTGGTGCAGGAAGCTTCCTATGGGGCTGTGAGATGACTCAGTTGGTGAAGTCATCGTTGTATAATGTGAAGATCTGAGTTTTGATCCCCAACACTATATACAAAGGTGGGCATGGTGGTTTTCTCTGATGGCCCATTCCTCCCCCCCATGCCATTCCACACTCCTGATGTCCAGCCCCCATGCCCTCCCATTATTGTGCTTGGGGGGGGCTCTTGCTAGATCTTCAGCAAGAGACCCTATCTTACTTAAAAATAGGAGGTGTGCTTCCCCTCAGCAGCAACTCACCTTAAGCCAAGCTAAAGAGACAGGAGGAATACTTATCATTTAAATGAGATAAAGCACGTTTCCCTATCAGAATTCTGCTCCCTAGTGCATTCAGTCCTACAGCGCTGTCATGGGGTTTGGCTTTCTTTGTCCTGTAATTTTCTCCTTTTCTTGTCTCCAATGCTAGCCAGAGGCTAAGTATGTGTCCTCCATTACTCTGGGCATTTTCACTGTCCTCAGAAGCCATCTGTCCTCTCTTACCGCATGACCCTTTGACAGTAGCATGGGTCTTTCTCTTTCTGTTCTCCATGTGTGCAGCTGTTGAGATTTATAGTTTGCCTGCCCTGGGAGTTTTTCTTCTAAACAGTAATAATGCTTTCCTCAAGATTAAGATGAGAGAGAGAGAGAGAGAGAGAGAGAGAGAGAGAGAGAGAGAGAGAGAGAGAGATTGAGATTCTGCATATATGTCATGGGCCAGAATGAATTTCATGTTTCTGATATGGCCAGCAAGATCTGAAATAGATTTGGCATTTGGCAGAATGACATCTTGCAGAGCAAGGATCTTCCATTTCTTCTGCACATCAGAATTGCACATAAATGGTCTTCAAGCTAGATCTGCAGCACCTGACTGAGGTGTGGCCCCGTGGCACCTCCATCACAGCGGGTCCACTTAGGAGGGAAGGCTCCTTCAGCTCTATCTCACCCCTGCCTGTCCCCCACTCAGGAGAGTGAGCAGCATTTTCATGAGGTATGCCTGGTACTCAGCACAGTGCTTAGGAATACACTCATGCTCAGCAAATAGTTTTCAATACACAAATAAAATATACATGCCTTCTACCTGCCAAGGGAAAAATATCTTCAAGTCTTCAGAGAGAAGTTAAGCCAACATAGCATTTGTGTAGATACACACTTGGCTAAAATACTTCAAATTAATTGGGTAAAATTTGGTTACTGCTTATATTAAATAGGATTTAAATATTGCCAAACAGTAGTTTTGTTCCCGCTGCACAAATGATCTCATGCAGATATTATCAAGAGGGTATGTGAGCGTCAACATACTTTGTCAACTCCTTTTACTACAGACCATTTGGTTTATTTTCAAAATTAGGAGGCAGAGTAATGGGGTTTGTGCTGTTTTCATAATTTGTTCATGTCTGTCCTCTCCTAATCTTTTCTTTGATGTCCCACTTCCTCCCATGACCACCCACACTTCCCATGTCCCACCCCCATGACCTCCCACACTCCCCCATCTCATGTCACAGGTGTCCCTCTCCTTCCTAAAGCCCTTCCCCCACTTGGGGTCCCTTTGTATTTATATGGCTTACACCCATACTCACACCCACATATAAAAAATTGAAGCTGAGATCTGTATGCAGGGGAGAAGAACGTGTGGCAATGTCTGAGTCTAGGTCATGTCACTTAATATAATAATTATTATTTCCATCCATTTTCTTGATGATTCTATGATTTTGTTTTTCTTTATAGCTGAAGAAAATTCCACTCCTGTGTGCGCCTGTGTGTACGTGCAGTGACTAAGTGCTCCTCCCTCCCCACATTCTCACCAGCTTTTCTCTCTTGACAATAGTTACATGGACTGGGGTGAAATGGAATCTCAAAGCCATTATAATTTCCATTTCCATGGTGGCTAAGAATGCAGAACACTTTTTTTTTTGGATTTGTTTTTTTTTTTTCTTTCTTTTTTTCTGAGACAAGGTTTCTCTGTGTAGCCCTGGCTGTTCTGGAACTCACTCTGTAGACCAGGCTGGCCTCGAACTCAGAAATCCGCCTGCCTCTGCTTCCCAAGTGCTGAGATTACAGGCATGCACCACCATGGCCCAGCAATGCTGAACACTTTTAAGAATTATTTATTGAGCAGCGTGTTTCTTGTTTAGAGAGCCATCTCTTCATTACCTGTTTATTGGTCATCAGTTTTGCTTTTTGTTTGTTTTATTTGTTCAGCTCTTTACATATTCAAGACATTAACCCTCAGCTGACATATAGCTGAGATAACTTTTGTTAGCTCATTATCACTCTCCTTTTCCAGACTCATGCTTATATACATATATCCATACATTGATGTGGACAAAAGCACATCCTGGGGCTATCTGAATTGAGTCCACTCACTCCCATTCTCGAAAGGTGAGGTTTCACCATCTCTTAACCGCCTTCAGTCTAAGAAGATCTAGTCTTCTTAGTGTGGTTTCTACAGCTATCTCTTTAGTCAGACTCAGGGAGGTTAACAGACTGGCTCATCTCTGGCTATGTGCATTGGCTATAGATTTTCTGAGGGGATGGGGTAGGCTACATTCTAACACAGAATGCCCTTTCCATTCCTCGTTACAGCAACAATGTAACTTCAGTTATACAGGAAGCAATGTCCAGCATAACTTGAGTCTTAGCTACAATAACACAGGTCCTCTCTTCTCAATTTTGTTCTTGGGTCTCTAAGAGCCCGGAAATACATTCTGCAGTGATGGCTTCTCCAGAAGTCTATTATGATACACCAGTTACTCATTTTTCAGTTTGCAGTTGCTTGTAGAGCACAGAAGTTGCATGACTGTTGGCTCACATCCACAAGGCAGAAAATTTACTGTACTCTCTTTCTAATTGTCTACTATTCCTTTTAAAGAAAAAAATCATTCTGGATAAATTGTTTAGCTGAAGTGGTAGAAATGTTTTAAACAGAGA
Source organism: Apodemus sylvaticus (assembly GCF_947179515.1). NCBI lineage: Eukaryota > Metazoa > Chordata > Mammalia > Rodentia > Muridae > Apodemus > Apodemus sylvaticus. Next base: position 3,175,689 of record NC_067472.1, read on the forward strand.
AAAAAATGTTTCCTTTCCTGGAACTGTCAGAGAGTTTTCTAATTAAAACACAGTAGACTTATGGCTAAAAGAACACTCAGAGCAAAGGCTAGAATTTAATTTACTACCACTTAAAAACGCAAATTACAAAAAAACACTTTAAAATTATTCCAAGTGCACATTATCTTAGCAATTAATTAATTGTGCATATCACTGTCAGATCTCTTTGACTCTGCAGTATGCATTCATTCATCAAATTTCTCTGTCTACAGAGCAGACTCCTTATCTTCCCAATATGGAGGCTTCACTTCAGAGAACTGTACCTGTGAAAAACACAAACTGAGCAAACATCAGAAAAATCTCAGCTTCTGAAAGCACAGGGAGTGGTAGTTACAGAACTGGTGTATTCACTGGGAATGTGGGTATTCTGGTATTTATTGCCCTGATAAGTATGAACAAAACAGAATACAACATTCGAGGGGTGAGTGCATACTGTCTGTCGGATATAGAATTAAACACTTACTAGACATTATCTCCTCTGATTCTTTCCCTAGAGGTAGGTGGTCATATTCCTATTATGCAAGTTAAAAATCAAACCTGAGAAAAGCTGTATTTCCCCAGGGCAAAACGCCCAAGGAATAAGAGATTCATACTCCTACTATTGAGGACCCAAAGCTCTGACCTTCTGGCATTTCCCACTTAGCTGACCTTACTCGCCCTGGGTGCAGAGAACACTTGACACTTAAATCTGTTTTCATTTCAACCTTTTCTGGAATTTCCTGCCAAGTTCTCACTCCCAACTGCAAGACGCCCAGTGTTGGCTCTTCTAAACTGTCTCTCTCACTGGATCTTTTCCTACCCAAGCTCTCAAGCCTTAGGAGGCTGACTTTGTCCATGCTGGCAACTCAGGGAATCAGTTTAGCCAAGGAACTCAAGAGACTTGAGGTCCAGATCCTACCATGTTTCTGGAATGCCATCAACCAGCCCCAGTGTCTTATAAATTTCCACCTCACTCCTTAGACAATATCTTCAATATAGTCTTGGCCTGGTTAATTTCTAGTTGGACTTCAAAATTTTTGCACAGGGCCCTAACCTCTTAAAGGGCAGGTCCAGGCAAGCTTTGTGCACTGTTTAGCAGTACACGGTTGGTGCTAACTTGGTATAAATGAAGAAAATGTTCTAAGCAAACCTTTAGTTCGAGCACATATGCTTCACATATCTGAGCAATGCTCATATTTGGTGCATGAATGAGCTCTTCTTAGATCAACAAATGTTTACCATTGTTTTATACTGTTTTCTTCTTCAGGACTTACATCTTGGTTTGGGATTTCTTTTGGAATACATGACCCTCAACATGATCCTACACTCATCCCGCCCACCCCCAGAATAAGTTAGTGCCCAGTGCTGATCTTCAGGGCAATTCCAGGAGATCATTTTTTTCAACTGGGGCTAGACATGACAGTATGTACCCTTATTCCTAGCAGGACAGTGGTCTAGGTAGGTGGATCTCTGTGACTTTGAAGCCAGCCTAGACTACATGAGTTTTAGGCTACATGGTAAGACCCCGTCTCAAAATAAAAACCACAACCAAAAAATTGAACTAGAGAAGAGTTCTCAAGTCAAGCTATATTAAGAACTTTGCTATTGGGGCTGGAGAGATGGCTCAGTTGTTAGGCGCACTGGATGCTCTTCCAGGGGACCTGGGTTTGACTTCCAGCATGCACATGCAGCGACTCCAGGTCCAGGGATCTGATGTCCTTTTCTGGCCTCCACTGGCACTGAAGCCCTGGTGCACAGACATCATATAAATACATTTTAAAAAATACCTTGCTGTTAATAAACCTTCTTCAGGAGTACATAGGCAGTATCTGATGCTGGGGATAGGTGTTTTACTGGTAACCTTCATTTGGTTCTGTCTCGGTCTCACTAACAATCCTCTTTGCAAACACTTGAGATCCCCTGCGACTAGAACACCTCATTCTCCCAGATCGCTCTGCACTTTTCTTAACTGGCTCCTACAGGTTTTTTTCTTCCATTGGTAGAAAGCAAACTTTATTTTCTTAAAACTAAATTTTAATATCATGTCACAGTTCAAAATCCATAATATCTTTATCAGTTCATATTGAATTAAATTAAACCCTGGCAGTGAAGGCTTTCTCAGTATCTCGGCATCTTCTCTCATTCACAGGATGCTCTGCTCAGGTGCTGGACAAGTCTGGAATATGAGTCAAAAAAAAAAAGCCCCACGTTCTGCTCTTCCTCTGGTATCAATGTTTTTATCCTTTGTAGAAATGGGAGATTCAGTTATTTATGGCCTACACGAGGGACCGCACTTTCCTTCATACAAGTCTTATCATCATTTTCTCTGTGCTCCTCAAGTGTGCAGATGGCTGATTTCCTTCTTCAACAGTGCCTGATATTTGGGAAATGTTCTCTCGGAGATGTGTGTAAGGATAAACACCATATTTTCAATTTCTCTAGTCAATACCAAATGGTAACCCAAGAAAGACAAAGGCCAGAGTACAAAAGGAAAGAAGCCTCCTTGCAAGAGACAGGCTCTTTCGAGTTTTGAAAGATATGGGAAAATGGGTTTACAATAGGGCAAGACAGTGCCTGTAAGCTTGATGGTGCTCAGCCCACAACAGCAAGGGTCTTCTGCTCTTAGACTCTGCTTTCTAAGGAAGCCATGAGGTAGAGTCAAGAGTCCAGGGAGGGTGTCATCAACATGGTGAATCACAGCAGATGAACAGATCCTCTGAAGTCACAGTGGGAGAGAGCTTTACCTTCTATTCTACTCCAGTAGCGTGGCACTGAATTGACACAGGGAACACAGATAGGAAAGATGGAAGAACTGTGGTATGTCCACCTTGGGGCAATGTTATATTGTAACATTTTATCCTTTGCACTGTTACACTGTTGCTCTGGCAGCTCCCCTGGTCCACAGAAGTGTATTATTAGCCATCCTTGAAGCTATTTGTATCTGCAGTACCCTAACTGATCATGAAATTATTGAAAACCCTTTAATATTTTTCTTACATAAAACTAAAATCAACACAATAATTAAATAACATGTCCACATATTTCTGTGTGTATCCACCCATCAGATGTTTTGATAACTGGTCAACTGGTCGCCATGTCAGATAATCTCTCTGAGCTCCCTTGCTTACAGGGGCTTCCTCTTCTTTACCTGACCTTACTTGGAAAGTATCTCTGAGCACAGATGCCTCACCTTATCTAGATGATGATCCTGCATGGAGGTTCTGTAAGTGCTGCATGATTCAGCATATAAGTCCAGCTAAGCTCTTCCTAAGAAAGATAATTAGGTAGTGGGTCATGACCTTCCCTCCTGTAAGTGAAAATCTGAAGGAAGTCTCTTAGCCTATGGCCAGGTTACAGGTTTACAGGTTCAACTTCCTCTCTCTTGATAACCATTCCCGCCCCAGGCCAATAATGTATATCCCCCCCCCCCCCCCCGAAATCCCCACCCACTCCCCAAGATCTGTATAGCCCTTGTTCAGCCCAATCTGCCCCACCCTCTCCCTCTTGCTTCCCTTGTCCTTGAGGGTCAGAAACCAGCAAGGAGAAGGGAGGGACACAGATAACAAAAACTCAGAATGCTTAGCAGAGTAGATCAAGACCAAACTCTGAGCAATAAAATGTCCAAAGCTATCTGAGGACAAAAATCTGAGAAACAGTATTTACTTGTCAAAATGAAGCCTGGGGCTGGACTGATGCCTCAGCGGTTAAGAGCACTGACTTCTCTTCTAGAGGTCCTTAGTTCAATTCCCAGCAACCACATGGTGGCGCACAACCATGTAATGGGGTCTAGTGCTCTCTTCTGGTGTGTCTGAAGAGAGCAATGGTAGTGTACTTATATGTATAAAATAAACAAATAAATCTTTAAAAAAAAAAAAAAAGAAAGAAAAAAGAAAGAAATGAAGCCCGAACAAAATGAATGACTTGTTTCCTCCTAGGATCTCAGGGCTGGGCATGTAAGAGGGTGTGGTTGATGGGTGGGTGTGGGTGGTACAGGAAGAAAGAAAGCTGAGTAGTTCTCAAAGCCCTGAGCGTGCGACTCCTGACCTAGAAGGAGGGCTTGGCTGGTTTTCAACCCTACTCACATTTATCTTGGACAGGGATTTAGTGGGGTATGAAGCAAGCCCTGGAGACTCTCCTACCCCCTGGTGCTTTGGGCTCTGGGTCTTGGATGCTGGTCGCTTTTGCCTTGGCAGTGGCTTTCTCTGGTTGTGGCATTGCCTGTGACTTACAAAACAGCATGTTTGCAGACAGTGCGCACCAAGGCTGTGTGAAGGTTACAGCCAAGCAAGAGGAAGGAATACCGTTCTGAAGCCAGCCGTATCCGGCATGCACGCTTCAGTAGATTATGCTCGCAGTTCTATGGGTAGTGTCTCCTACCTCAGGGTACTTACCTGAGGTAAGCAATGAGAGCATGCAGTTAAATTCAAGCAGAAGGAAGGATGCTCTTTAAATGGCAGAAAAACTGAGTTCTTGGCTAGACTTCAGGAGGCGTGGCTACGCTGTAACCAGAAAACTCCTACAAAGTCTAGGCTTCCCAGAATTCCAGCCTGACTTACGTATGCAAACCAACTAGCCTGATTTACATATGCAAACCTAGGAAATGTTTCACTCTTTCGGGTTTGTCGCTATTTATCTGACAAAGGCTAGAAAAGTTGGCAAAGTGAAGTAGCTGCTGATTTACTGTTGCTTTCTCTGGTGTTCCTGCAGTCAGAATATAACAATATCTACAGGAAACTGCAAATATTCACTTTATTTCAATTAGCTCTAGGCACACAGCGCTGCCTCCTCAGCCAGCTCAGGAAAAGGACTTTTAGCATTGCTCTGGCTGCTCCACTTGTGAGATAAGCCCTCAAGTCCAGGCAACTCATCCTCAGCAAGACGGGGCTGCTCTGTCTTATCAGCTGACCTGCTGGTGTTTATTTAACTCCATTTGTGATGAGCTATCACTTTGTCTGTTTGAATCTTGGCTTGATATTAATGTATCTTTATCTTCAGATTAACACAGTTCTACCTTTTGTGACCTAGAGTTGAATTTTTCATGGAGTGAGCTTGTCTAAATACTAACAAACCTCAGGACTGAGCAGCGCCCATTTCCGAATGCACCTTACAAGCTGACGTGGTCTCTATTAGATTTTGAACTTTTAACAAGAGAAAGCACTGACATCTTTCTGTCAACATTTTCCAGGACCACAAATTGCTCATGCATTAGAAATTCTCCAGAAATGGCATGAAAAGGCTACGAAGCGAATGTATTCTTGTACCTCGGGTCTGCAACTCAGGGTAATTTCAGAATATACCACATATGCTGAAAAGATGGCAGATGCAAGGATTGGATTTAACCATAGATGATAAGCCAATTTTCTCCATACTCTGTAACTCAATAAGTCTTTAATGGCTTCTCAGATAAACAGATGGATGCCATCAAAAGGCACAGGATGATAAATCTGATTGGTGTCTGAAGAATTCGCATGGCTTTATCCCTGAACAAGCAGGAAGAGAAAGGGGAGGGGAACCACACTTAAGCCCCAGCATGGGAGTTTAAATTATTTGCTCAGAAACAGTTGTATTTCCCAGTGGCATAATACTAAAAACAACAAGGACGGCCGCAGCCAGGGAGGACAATACATCTCTTTAATTAGGCTGCTCCTCTTGAAGACTTACACTGCTTAATCTAGCTGTGCTCACTCTGATTTAGTTGATTATTTTTATACAGACTTCCAAATATTCAATTAAAGCCCCTTGGAAGATTATGAATTTCAATTATTTACAAAAAGCCTAGACTTAACAGACACTGAGGTCCAAGGCCACTTCTACTACTCAAGTGCTTCCTGTTTTTTCCAGATAGCTTCTTGGTGTCTGAGTCACCAAAAGGTTTGGGACATTTGGTAGAATGTAACTGAACCCAGGACAAAGGCTGAAGTCTTAAGAGGTGCTCAGAAGGTAAATGAGCCTTCAATGATTGTCACTATTGTTTCTGGGTTGTGAGACTATGAAAAAATTCTATGGTTTTTAAGTGTTAATGTAGGAAACTTCTCACTGTGGCCAGAATGCAGGATTAGATTGCTTTTAATATTGGTGGCTATGCAAGTCACTTCTTTCCTAATGTTAGGAGCATTTCTGAAGGAATAGAGATACCAAGGCCCTCATCTTCAGTAGAAGATATTGCTCTAGAAGGGCCAGTATATATACATACATATATAATATTAATAAGTATATATGATTATTCTAAAATATATATCTCCTTCTAGAAACATATATTCACACACAAATACACACATACATATATATATATATATATATATATATATATATATATATATACTCACAAACACACACATACACATATATATTCACATACAAACATACACACATACACATATATATTCACACACCACACACACACACACACACACACACACACACATCTAGCAACACTTTTCCAGGTCATAACTAAACTGTTTGTTCTGGGGAACCCGGTCATATCGAAGCAATTTTCTTTTTATCTCCAAAGCTCCAGCAGTTGCTTTTCGGTATTCTAACCACCAATGCTCACCCCTCCACTGAATCTAATTTTTAGTAACTTCAAAAAAAGAAAAAAGAAAAACCCAGGTCATTCTTATACTGTACTCACTACAGACCTGACGTAAGTTCTAGTGCATCTGCATGGAAAGTCTCGAGAAAATCACTAGTGTTATCCACTCTGCAGATGAGAAGACAAAACCAGAGAGGTTTAGCAACCTGCCCAAGATCCTGCAGTCACGGAATGGCAGAGCCAGAGACTGAGCTCAGACAGCCTGGCTCCAGAGCCTATGCTTTTAAGCATTTTAATATTTTACTGTCTTACATAAAAGCTTGACTCATGTATAAAGATATCCACGATAGGATCAGTAATCAAATCAGATGGGCTGGCCAGGTCACCGTAAACACGAGGGTGATGGTCTGTGCCCTGTAGTACGGTTCCTCAAGTGATCGGGGTGGGGGAGACATGAGGGAGCTATGCACCAAGAAGGTGGGGGTCTGAGAGCCAGCGATCACTCTCAGAACACCCATGTGCTACCTAATAGGTAAACTGCACATTCTAGAAGCACTTGATGTGTGTCAGAAGACATTGCTACCAGGTCCTCTGTGTGCTGCAGTGTGGCCTGGCCTTTGCCTCAGGTGACTGCCATCCCATCCTCTTATCTAGGCCTCTGCCTGGGGTCTGGTCTGCAGCCTCCACTTACTGGCTTGTGATTGCAGAAGAACCATACCCTTCTGTCCCACAGTAGCTTCACTGAAAGGGACTGTGGCTACGCTTTGACTGTCTTCCATGACATTCAAAATGCCTCCGTTTGCAAACAAATTGTTAAGACTTTCTTGAAATGTAACTTAGCATTAAGTATTGAAACCCTAGCAATGTACCATGCATACATACAACCTAACTTCAGAGCTAGAGATGTGGCCTAAGTAAAGAGTCTGAGAGGAAGAGGAAGTTTGATTATTCGGGGATTCATAACAGCATTATTTATAACAAAAGGCCTGGGAAGAGCATAAATATCTAAGAAGAAAAAATAATTAAAACATTTATGATACATCCATAAAATGCAATATTATGCAGTCATTAAAATTATGTTTCTGAAACTTTTTTCTGAAGAATTTTTAATGACTCATTATATAACATTTGTTGAAAATGAAGAATATAGGACTTCATTAAAAATGATGCCACTTACATAAAAGAAAACTAAATATATCTGAAATCCTGGAAAGAAATAGGACTTTTTTGGTGGATATTTTCCAGGCTGCTTGGATATTTCAGATGCTTGTTGCTTTTTTTTTTTTTCAAAAAATGTTAGAGGAATAGACATTAAGTTTTCATCAGAAAATCAACCAATAATGTATAAATATCCATGAGCCTCCAGGAAAGCGGGCAGATTCCTGTGGTGACTGCGAGAGGAAGGTGGCAGTGTGCAGAAGAGAAACGCAGCCTCCCAGTTCCATGCATGCGCGCGCGCGCGCGCACACACACACACACACACACACACACACACACACGCTCGTGTGCTCACAGCCACACACATGAGAACACGTTTCTTACTGACAGTGGCTCCTAGCTCTTTTCTGTAGAAGTCTAGAATCCCAGCCAACTATAGATGGGCAGAGAATCAGATCATCTCTGTGACTGTTTTTATATAAATTACCCCAGCTGACAGTCACAGCGTTGTGTGACCTGAAATCCTCTAGGCTAGAAGTAGGTAGGACCTTTGTCTCATAAGTTCTTGTGCAAATCATTGTGGCCTTTCTCCTGCCCCCCAGGCTTATGCTTCTGCATGTGTAAAGTTAGCCTCATTCATTCATTCATTTCCCAAAGCCCCGAGGGTCTGACTGACAGGCACTGCTGTGGCCCAAAGTTGGCCCTTGCTTCTTCTGTGCTGCCCAGAATTTAGTCAGAGAGACAGAGAGTGACTTCTAGTGATGGAGCAAAGTAAGGGCTTATCAAGTGTCACGTTAACAATGTGGTCATCACTGGTCACCTCAGCAGGGGAACTTTAATGGGGAAATGGCACTAAAGTCAGATGAGAGTCGACTGGGGGGGGGGTGTGGGTGGGTGGGTGGGGGTCCAGAGTCTTCCTCCGTCTCCAAATACTAACCACTCAAGTATGTATAACCTCCCAAGGCAGCAACCAATCCAACTCAAACGTTCTAGCATATGACACCTTATCGCACAGTGGCGACATTCCAGATACTGAAAGGAAATTAAGACCTGGGAGTTATTACTGTGAGAAGCCGGGCAGTCTCAAATTGGAGAAGGGAGCAGTATGAGCTAGGGGTCTGAAGGAGATGACTCTCCTTTGTCTGCTGCTGTTATGCTAATGCTGCTGAGTCAGCAAGAGAAGAGCAAGGGCCAGCTCACCGGGAAAGCATCCAGGCTTCTTCCTGTAAGGAGGCTTTGATGCAGTCTCCTGCCTTTCTGCCTGGTTAAAGATGGTATAGAAAAATGGCAGAGTGCTCCGGATGTGAAGCACGGATTTTAAGGATCTGCAGCAACTGGATACATTTTAACAAACTGATATTTTCAGTGCAAATTCCTGGTAATTCTCACATTTAACACTCATAGTGTTTTTAGAGGGAAATATATATATATAAACCATGTGAATACATAGGGATTTAAGAAAGGGGGTTATGTCAATCAAAGTTACTAAGCTAAAGGTTTGGAATTATTTGCTAATTAACATTTTATCGATTGGACCAATTAGTCTGAACAAGGCTGAAATTCTGCGGATTTCCTAGATCTGACACCTGTGCCTTCCTACTCTGCTAGTGACAAACTCGATGCAAATTTACCAATTACAGGACTGTGTGGGACTCACACCAGCAGCTGGGTTTGAGTGTGAAGTGTTCTGTGACAAAAAGAGTCATGTTTGATCTCTGAGTCACGTTTAAAAATCCCTGCTGCTTTCCGTGTTTGCTCTGTCATTTTGAATCCTAAAACAGAGCAGATTAGACACAAGCCTAACGTATTTCCTGTAAGCACCATTTTCTCTCTTGGTTCTCTGGCCTATTTACTACTTCCTGGTCAGCAACAGCGCCAGAGGACAGTGACTGCAGACATAAACTTTAGAGAAAGAGACAAGCAACAAGAAAGCTACAGATCCTGGTTCTTTCTGTTGCAAGGTTGGTAACTGCTGGTAAGATTTTGCACCTCGATGTTTCCAATCTATATAAGGCGACCTTTCAGGGCTGCTGCTGAGATTCAGTGAGAGGTGGGAGACAGTTGTTTGGCCATCTCACAGTAAGAACTTGGTGGCAGGCACTGTTGGTTTGTGGTCCTGGGCTTTGTGTGAGAGTCCTTTCCCATTTGGATACTCATACCACATCAGGTCAGTCACAACAGAAATGGCGTTCAGTCGAAGGCCCGTCCTCATAACAATACCCTGTGCTTGTATCTGCATTATTTATAGATACCCAGTAAGAAAGAGCTTCATGGTGTCATAGCATGGTTTGGCACGCTTAATTATTTTAAACACTTTTTAAAAAAATTATCAAGAATATGGTCCTACTTTGTAAGCATATCATGATTCAGTAAGAATGTTGTTTTAAGCTTTTAGGATCCTCCCTCTTATACTTTCTGATTTATCTGTCCAAAATGATTAAAGATGCAAGGTAGAATTATTCATAAAAATTAGTTACATTCTAACAATTCAGTCTAAGAAGCAGGATACAAACTTCAGAGGACCAGAGAGCAGAGGCACCAGAGCGCCACTCCCTTTTCAGTCTCTAGCCAGAAGGGTCTCCTCAGGCTACAGACAAGACAGCCCCTCACAAGACCTGGCTTTAAAATCATCTCTGCAGCTTGATGAACCCACATTCTCACAATAAGACCTTAGAGCCAGTAAAGCAGTCTCTTCGGCTTCCGGTTGGGACAACTTCTGTGGCAGAATTTTCTCCCAATTAATTCAAATATTAATATGACAAGAAGCCTGTGATTGGACAGGGAAAAGGGAGGTGGAACTAAGAGTTTCAGGGACAGGGACAGGAAGAGAGAAAGGGAAGAAAGGAAAATGGAGGAAGAGAAAGATGATCCAGATTCCGTGTGGCTTTAAATAGCCACAGGTAGCTATGAATATCTTATAAGGGACGGATAATTACAGGACAATTTGTCTCATCTAGGTGGCCAGCTTATATCAATATCAGTTAGCTCTGAGTAAATCGTGTGGGTGGTTTGTGGGGTGAGAATTTACTGATATAAATCCTAAATTACGAGCCTCTAGAGTTTTGATTTTACTGGGTTCCTGGGATTTGGGACCACGAACCACAAAGGGGTGGATGGCTGGGAATGTGAGCAGAATCTGCCACAAGAGAACTGTGAGATGGGCGGTCTCTGCCAGGGCTGAGAATAGCTGGAGATAGCTTGGGATGGTGCATTTTTAAATATTCCCCAAAACAACTTCCCCTGAGGAACGCAGCCAGAGGCTATGGCTTATGTTCTAGGACACAGCGGGACTGGCCAATAAACAGATAAATGTACACAGGGTTCTAGGCTAAGCAAGCTTTCGAGGGCTGACCCAGGAACCATGAAATAGAACTAATGTGATTTCAGTGGGAAAATAAGTACATCCTGTAACCTTCTCCAGAAGCATGGAGAGCTCTGGCCCTTTCCTTTCAACCAGCTTCCCCAGGGTTTTGCCAGGCATGTGATCAGACCACAGAGATGTGGGACCCCCTGCTGACCATTCTCTAAGGCATTTGGCACTTGATCAGACCTCAGAGATTCACAACTTCACTAACCACACTCTAAGGCACATTTGCAAAGCTCTGACCACAGATTTTTAAGTATTTTTTAAAATAAATGTTCCTCATTTTGTATTTGCTTTGCTTTTTCCCTTGGCTACACTGGTTATACATTTAACAGTTAACTTTGTATGGAATTTGTGTGTATACACATGTGCATGTGTGAGGGCCTACATGTGTGTGTGTGTGTGTGTGTGTGTGTGTGTGTATAGGCTAGACATCGATCGATGTTTGGTGTCTTTCTCGATTTGTCTGCACCTTATTTATTTTAGGTTAGATCTTTCATTGAGCTTTGAGTTAGGCTGGCCTTGAGTGGACAGGGGATCTCCAGGAGCCTCTTACATCTGCTTCCAAAGAACTGTGGTTGTGAATACAAGCCCTGTGCCTGGTTTTGTGCATGGATGCTGGGGCTGCAGAGTCAGATCTTCAAGTTTGTGCAGCAAGGACTTGCAGTGAATAGGCCATCTTGCTAGCCCTTTCTTTCTGGTTATTCTCTTTGGCAAACTTAGATCGTCATATGTTTTCTCTGTCTTTTTGAAACAGAGACTTGCTCAGTAACTCAGGTTGTTCAGGAACTCACTCTGTAACCCAGGAGGTCCTCAAGCTCACAGTGGCCTCCCTGCCTCAACTCTGTCAGCGACCCACCATTCCTGTCTATGCTCTTTACTTCCCCCATTAACACACTTGGCTATAGTTTTAAACACCTGGTGTCTGTCACAAATATGGCCTGTAAATCCCTCCCTATTCTTTCAGAGAACTCTTCCTCTGTCTCCTTGCAGATGCATGGTGCCTTGATCAGGTATTTGCATATGCATCATTGTCTAGGTTGAATTTAATAGCTGTGTTTATGGAAAATGCTGAAACAGGTAGCCAGCTTATTTTTATTTCATACTGCTGGAAGTATGTTTTGGGGTAAATTCCCACGAGTTAGATTGCATGTGCAGTTTTGTTAGGTGCTACAAATCCCCTTCCGTGTGCAGACAGATGTTGTCTCACCTGCAGTATGTAGTCATCCTTTTTAATTTTCACCAACATGATAGGTGAGAAAAAGAACCTCGCAACTGTTGGGGTTTCTAAGAGATGCTTTCAATGGGAATGGGAAGAGGCGATTGGGGAGAAGCTCAGATGGACAGGTTTGTGAGCCAGGACGGAGTCTGGGCGTTCCCTACTAAGACTGGACTTACCCTGAAGGCCTAAAAACACAGGATGATTCTGGAGTGCTGGCCAAGGTCAAAAGCCATAAGACAAGGAGGGCAGTGACCTGCTGAGGGGATAGACTGTCTAGCACTATGCATTAGACAGGCTTAGGAAGTCTGACTTGGTTTTAGATACACGAACAAAGGCAATAGCAAATAATGTTTAAACAGAGACATTCAAATGTGTTTGTAAAATCGTCTTCAAACACCCAATGAAAGATCCAGGGTTTAAGCAGTCAAGCAAAATCAGAAGAGGCTGTAAATGGATGCTCAGATGTCAGGAAGTATTGGATTCATTTCTATGATACACTCACACAGAGACAAGCATGCACACACACACACACACATGCATACACCACACACACACACACACACACACACACACACACAAGAACAATGGTCTCTGATCCTGCTTGAAACCCTAAGGTGACAGAAGAGTCTGTGGAACATGAATTTTTAGGAAAAATATTTTAAAAATTTAAGAAAACCAAGGAGCTTATAGATGACTGACCATCACAGCATATATTTCTGCATGAAGAGAAACCCAAAGAAATGTTTTAAGCACAGAAGAAAATCGCCCACACTGCAAGTCAAGTGACTAACAAGACTTGTGGGACAAACAGAGGAATCCATTCACCTCAATGAAGTTTTAGTTCTATTTCAGAGACCAGACTAGGACACAGTAAGAAGTATCTTTTCTTCTTCTTCTTCTCCTCCTCCTCCTCCTCCTCCTCCTCCTCCTCCTCCTCCTCCTCCTCCTCCTTCTGTTCCTCCTCCTCTCCTTTGTCCTTCTCCTCCTTCTGCCCCTCTTCCTCCTCCTCCTTCTTCAGTTTTTAAATGTGAAATATCTAGAACTCTTGTAGTGAAGCCCAGAGGCCAAGTACTTGACCAGGTGCAATGTAAAGTATGAATTCACAACCAGTTTAGGAGCTGGATCCTGGGAGTTTAGCACCCACAGGCATAGCTGAGCAAGGCAGAGGAGGAAAAGGATTAAGCAGAGCATTGATCCTCTGGTGTGATTTGGGCATCGTTTACCAGCAAGTGGATAATGACAGGAGGGAGTTACTGCCCTTCTCTCGCCTGGGTGCGGTGAAGACAGCATAATGAAAATTTTATAGCAGTGAATGAAAAGAAATCGAAGCTGTGGTGTGTGGATGGCTAAGATGGAGACAAGGTTCTGGAGGAGGAACCGCCATGAGGACATGGTCCCCAGATGACATTGTGTCTTGGTGGAAAGCAATAGAGGTACACAGGGACAGGTCCAAGCAAAGGGGGAATTTGGTAAACTCATACCGTGTGTGTGTGTGTGTGTGTGTGTGTGTGTCTATGTGTTTAAAAGTTTCTTCGGAAACCAGCACCAGGAGGCACATAACCTCTCTAAAATAATCATATTGGCACATTCCATCAAGGAGGGCATTGAGGACAGCATGTGCTTAAACATCAGAGGATCTAAGTCCCTCTTCTTGTACAAGAAGAACATCAAAGTCTCAACATAGTCCTGGAGTCTTGAGCCAATGACATCTAGAAAGCTCGAAGAGCTCTGAGGGTCAGAACTAATCCAAAGGAAGGCGGGCCCGAGCAAAGATGGAAGGCCAGACTCAAGAACTGGGCTGTGCTGAGGCTGGAGGGGATTCCGAAGTCGCTCTGCGACACATGGTAGGTTAGCTAGGCACTACAATCAGCTGCTCTCTATTTCTGGAGAGACAAGGACATGAAGATAGAGAACAAAAGGAAATAAGATCAAATTGCAGCAGGGACTGTGCAGCTATGAAATGACTTTGTCTCGGAAGTGAGCAGCATGCCTTTCAGGGGACGTCTTGAGAAACTGTCTGTCAGAAACTGTCTGTCCGCGATGTCCGGACAGGTCAGCAGCTGTGACAGCAGGCGCTTGGTGGAGCCAGATGTCATTCTGTTGCCCTTCGTAGCTCTGTGTTTAGGCAGTTACATAATATTATGCATAAATAGAGTAATACAAAATTACCCCATTCATACATTTTATGTATCTATTAATATGGACACAGTTTCCTTTCCATTTTACCAGTAAAGTTTTGAATACAAATGTAACTAAGCCTCTCCCATTATGGCTCTGCCTTCAGAGCTAATCACCTCTCTGAACACTTAAGGAGTCATTTTTCATTATGATGGGGAGCAAGGCAAAGCCAGATGGCAGAGTCATGTTATTGATTTGATGATCCTTGCCTGGCTTGTTGGATAAATGGAACCGAGTGATGGTCATTGCAGCTAGACTTTTAGGGGCTCCAAGGTTCAACTGAAATAATATCAGACAGCAGGTTCAGGGTACAAGAATCCATTTACTCCCCAGGGTTTCTAAGAGACAATCCCAGGGATTATGGAGGGCCCTTCAGGCCACCTCCTGGGAGGATTCTGGACCAGTTTAAGTCTTTTAGGAAGAATGAACAGTCTCCCTCAGGTTTTACTGGTGCTTTTGGTGCGTGACAGCTCAGGACATGCTGCCCATCAATTAAGGAAGTCTGCTCAATTTGCATGGCCTATGCTCATTTGCAAATTATAAGGCAGATAGATGGAGATAAATTACTCACTTCTCAGAGGGTCATTAACTTTTTCCTTAAAAGCCCTTTGAGAAAGACCATTGTGGCTTTAAGGAGTTAACGTAATTATAGCCAAGGGTTACCTTTTGTGGAATTACATTTCTACTGCTGCTCCTCGACCTCCCTCAGGACTGTCATTAGCAGGAACACACACTCATACTAATAACAGCTCTGGCAGACAGTAGCACACTACTGAACAGTACACAGAAGGATCTGAGACTGGATTACATTTTTTTATTTTAAATTTTATTGTAAAATAGTACACACACATACACACACACACAGACACACACACCACACACACACACAGACACACACACACACATGAAATTAATTCCACTAAAAGATGACTAGAAATTTTGGTTGAAATTTTGAGTATTTCATTCCTGGGGGAACAACTACATTGAGGTAGGTCCTAGGAAAATGTTTACGTAGGGATTTCCCTGGATCTGACCCACATTTTATCACCTTTACCTGACACTTCTGGGCTCTATGTGGCAGGTGTTGTATAGTTGAGAATTGCTAAGAAGAGAATTATCATTCTTTTTTGGGCTAGACAGATCTTTACCATGGTAAAATATACACTAGCAAGCGCCAAATCCTCTCCACATGAGGGATTCAGAGACCTTTTCTTGTAGCCCCAGCTCAGCTACAAACATGTCTCCTGTTTGTAGGTATTGTGAGTTTTTCTCTTGCGAACTGTGAGGTAGAAACAGGTAAGGCTATTTCTCAATCTCCACAGTCCTCTGCCATCAGGATTAGCCATCCACCCTTGTTTAATGCAGAAGGACTGAGTGTTGATATCTTTCCTCCAACCCTTACCAAATTTGTATGCGGCGGGCCTAATCTCTAAATAGTGGCAAGGGAAAAGGGGGCTGTGGGTAAGAGTACAGGTTAGATGAGGCTTTGAGGGTAGACTTGACAGCAGACCCCATGCTGTCTCCATTTGTGAGGATACGGCAAAGAGCTGACAGCTGGAAGCCAGGACAAGGCCCCCAAGTCCATCCACACCTGGATTTTGACTTACCAGCCTGCACAACTGAGCGCTGTGCACTTGCTGTTTAATCTAGTCTGGGTGTTGCATACGCCCACGGCTACCAATCAGCAAGCTTTGCTTAGATTGTTTCAAATCCTCCAACTGCAGTTTTCCATGGGCTACCATGTCCTTTTTATAAGGAGTCCAGAGGGAAGCAGATTTACTCTTTATATTTAATTTAGAGACAGGACACTACCGACAACACATTGTGTTGTCTTGATTTTACTTCAGAAGCAGTTTGCTTGTGAACAGATCGTGATCCCTGCCCTGGCTTTGTAAGTATTTACTGAGTTCTCCTACCACCCCCCACCTTCTCCTTGACCAAAGCAATTGTTTATCAATCAACAATAGACAGAACTACCAAAATGGGGTGGTGGGCAGGAGGAAGGACAGGGAAAGGGAAGTATGTTAGCTAAGGGCCTCGCGTCAGTGTGAGGTGCTCTGCCCCGTTAGGAGAAATGTTTCGAACTGCTTATCCTGAGAACA
Source organism: Apodemus sylvaticus (assembly GCF_947179515.1). NCBI lineage: Eukaryota > Metazoa > Chordata > Mammalia > Rodentia > Muridae > Apodemus > Apodemus sylvaticus. The sequence continues at coordinate 3,192,263 of NC_067472.1, forward strand.
TCTGAGTCAAGTTAGCCAAACTCGGAGGCATGTTTCATGTCTGCTAGAGTTCTTCTTGGTATTTTTCTTTGTTTCTTTAACACATGAATCAATTCTTCTCTGTTAAATATGACACAAAGATAAAATTTAAAACCTCAGCTGGGAGGAGTGGGGCACCTCACTGCCGAGTGACTAGTGACGCTGGCCACAGAGAAGCTAGCACTGTGCTCAGGAGCTGTCCCTCTGTCTATGAAAAGCCTCAGGTAATCCCAAATGAGATTCAGAAGAACATCATTGTAGCAGAAGTTTGTCTGACCTTAAATTCTGGCTGCACATGCATTTGCCGTGTGGCTGTAGGCAAGTGTCCAAACCTCCACAAACTCACTGTCCTCCCGGGTGACAGAGGCATATTCTGTATAACTTCTAGGGTTATAACTATTTAAAAATAGAGCCCACAGAATAGCTTCTGGACAAGCTGTGTGATAATGACAGTGTTGAGAACAGGTGCTTTGGTTGTGACGTTCACCGACGAGGTGTGGCTCTTCTGAGAAAAACTAACATGTGGACCTTTACTCCACAAAATCCAAGTATATATATATTTTACACATAAAGTATTAAACCCAGTTGTGCTATCTCAAATTTAAATCTCGTTTTTTAAGAATATCAGCATCAGAAGAAATCAAAATTAAAATCTTAATTTTATGACAGGCTTCATGGGTGGAGTGTGAGAGATAACAGAACTTACTTCAGTGTTTTGTGTCAACCTTCACTGATATTCTGATTTTATTGAATATTAAATCTAAGCAACTAATTTTTAACAGATATACTCCATCAAAAGTACAGTTCTCCGCTTAATTTTATTCCTCAAGATATGCAGCCTCAATGCTTCAGGAATCAATGCAGCACAAAACCTAACCTACTAAGATGATGGGCTTACATTTGTATAACAGGTTTCTATTGATGAGAAGTTCTACGTGTTATGACTAATTGATTTTACTCATCAGTAAAATGTTTATCAAGCAAATAGTAAGGCCAGGTTCGTGCTGGCAGCTTCTGCCCAGGAACCAGGTAAAGGAACGTCCATTATGGTCAATGTGACCGCCAGGTCAGAGTGGAAGAGAAAGAGTTTCACTGACTGCGCTCATACAGGTCAGCACTACAAAGGCTTTGTGGAGCAGAAATTTGAACTGAATCTTGAAAACAGGCAGCTGAAGAGGGAAAGGGCATCGAGGTATGGGAGACAATGGTTAGGATGATAAACTATACCCACATATTCATAATTGCAGGGACAGAGTAGGGACGGGGCGGGTGTGGTGGCTTTGCAGGGTAACTGCAGCCTGTGGAAGACGGATGCTGAGGGATGGCCAGTTTGAGACCAGCTCAGGATACATAAAAATGTATCAAATGCCTCAAAAAAATAAAAGGAGGAAAAAGCAAGCAAGCAGGCAGGCAGGGATAGAATTACAGCACCAACAGGTCTAAGAGGCGGAGGAGATTGCAGGAGGCCCGCTCACTCAGGCTGCTGTGCGCATGGGTACAGCTGCTGGCTGCTGCGAGTGTTAAGTAAAGGGCTAATGCGCCCGAGGGCTGCGGCCCTGAACTCTGTCTCTGGATGTTTCAACAGACTGCGAGCTGTCCGTGGGCCCGTGAGGAGTGACGAGTACAGCGGTCCTTTCCCTCCTCAGAAATCCAGGCTTGGAAAAAAGCATGGCGGAACCAAGAATAGAAAGACTGCGGGGCGGTGGTGGCGCGTGCCTTCAATCCCAGCACTTGGGAGGGAGAGGCAGGCAGACAGGCAGAATTTTGAGTTTGAGGCTAGCCTGGTCTACAGAGTGAGTTCCAGGACAGCCAGGGCTACATGGAAAAACCCTGTCTCGAAAAAATACAACCACCCCCCAAAAGAAATGCGAGTTCTGCTCTGTCTGTTGTGGGGTAGGATCTCAGTATCTAAGAGAGAGCAGGGGGAGGGAGAGAGAGAGAGAGGGAGGAGTAGCGGAGAGAGAGATCAAGACCACTCTAAAGGGATCCAGGAAGCACAGAGGACATGGAGCACAGAGGAGATCTGAGGAATGGGCAGACGAGGGGAAAAGAAAGGTGACTTTGACTTTACATCTAAGCAGCAGGGAAGTCAGGGAGAGACCGATCTTCAGCAGGTGAGGATTTATGGTTGCAGGTCTGGGAAACAGAACACAGCTTTCCTACCTAGATGGAAAGGGCCCCAGAGACTCGCTAAGGCCACTCAGGGGAGCAGAAAACCTTGTCTGTAAAGGACTCACGGAGCCCGAATGGCAGGCAGGCAGAGGAGGTTTGGAGCCATGGCCTCTCCACGCACTCTAAGTAGGAACCTGACAGAGGTCAAGGTGCAGAACTCCAGGAGAAGCAAATACTTCCGGAAGCCTAGGAGGTGAGGGGAAGAATATCCAACAGCCCAATACTACAGGGGCTGTGGTGGCCTGTGAGACCCGAGGAAAGGCACCATGATGGCTACAGCCCTCACTATGCGACTGCTATGGAAAACACTAACCCCAGCATTCCGACATCTCTTCGAATGCACATCCATACCTTCTGTTCATTGCACTTAACATGTTTTTAAAACAATGGATTTATTTGCACGATTATTTGTGTCATATTTATATCTATGAAGGTTGCAGTCTCTCCAAATGTGGGAACTCTAGCGCACAGCGGATGCTTCTTAAATACGAGTGAATATAAAGCACACGTGGATACACACTGACCTGAGAGCTCTGGACAGAAGACAGAACCTTTTCCTATTGCGGGTTTGGGGTCATTTGCATTTCAAACATTCCTAGAGACAACACCAATCTCAGACATTTGTTCTTATTTAATCATCTTCCTGGGTTCTCTCTAATTCTGTCATTTATTGATCCATACTTTTTCTTCCCTTGTGCAGATTAACATATTGGCTGTGAGCAATACTGGATTGGAGACTAAAAGTAACTAACATGCTGGGTGTTTATATTGAATATAATATCGTAGTCCTGCTTCTTACTTCTGTCCCTCTGGTAGAGAGTGTGAAGACTGATCAGCAGTCTATGAGTGAGGATATGGAGGCAGACTTCTGAAGGAAGAGTCTGCATCATAGTTGATGCAGACTGCTTCTTCTTAGCAGTGGACATTTGGGGCCCTGGATTTTTTATCCATCGAGGAGCGTTTGTAGGAGTCTCATTAGGAAGAATCCATAAACTGTGGAATCTATACTCTTCCATCAGAGAGGTGGAGACCATTATCCTTTTTCAATCTGTGCTTCTGAAAAGCTCTACTAACTTTGTCCACATGTCATCCTAGTGTGGCCCTAAAATGCTTGGGGACAATGCTGTCCGGGCCATCAGAGACAAGCTTGGTTTAGTGTCACACAGCAGTGCTGCTTCATGGGAACCTGAGTTCTGCAGGAATTCTGAGGCAGGAAGGGAAAGAGCACAGTGACCCAAGACCTCACAGTGACCTCAGAGCCCGGTGTGGTTGGCAGGGACCGCTCACAGCAAACACACAAGACTCAGCACATTTGCTGGGTGAGTAAGGCACCTGATTATGTCAGCTCTACAGACATAGGAAACAAGCAATAACAAACAAACAAACAAACAAACAAACAAACAAAAACCCACTTGTTATCTTGTGCCTGTGCCTTACTTCTGAGTCACCTAGGAGGAAAACTGCACATGAGTACCTCAATATATTATATATAGAAGTACAAAACACACACACACACATATACAAATATACACACAGTCACACGCATTCACACACCACACACAAACTCACACACAGACAACATACAAGCTCACACATACACATAAACATACACACACACTCACACACACAAGCACTACACACATTCACATACATACACATGCTTGCTCACATGTTCACACAAACATACACACACATTCACACAAACACATATAAACACCACACAAACTCACAGACACATATAAACAACATACAAACTCACACACACACACACAAATATGCACACATGTTCACACACACATCTAAGCACCACACAGAGACAGACATACATACACACACACATACACATATACAGAGACACACATATTCATACCCTAAAAAGATGAGTAGATTAGGAGAAAATCTAAAGAGCAGTGCTGCCAAGAAAGGAGAATGAAATGGAATATGCATATATATGAATATATGAATATGAGAAGAGAAAGTTGGGGAATGATTTGAGGGGGAGAAAGGGAGCCAAGAGGAGTAGAGTAGGGAGGCAACCAAGAAGAGGACAAATAAGAAGGAAGTTCAGTGACATCCTGCTGCATAGAAATGTCACAGTGAAACCCATTACTGTGTATGAAAAACAAAAACAAACCCCAAACAAACAAACAAAACAAACAAAAAACCCAATAAAAGTGAGCGAATAACGCTGAGGAAGAGCTCAGCGCCTGAGCAAGCGAGGGGGAAATGTCAAGGTTTTCTTTTGACCTGAGATGAAGGTTTAGATGAAGGGTCAAAGGCAGTTCTCATTTTCAAGACAGATACAAGAAAGGCCACCTCTACTCGTTAAATATTACAGAAGCAGTTTTTAGTAGAGAGCAAGCACGTTTTGATTCACCTACGTCGCCCTGCGGGACAAGGCCACTGGGCTTTCTGGCTGTCCACTGTCAGGTGCTAACATGCAGTCTGAGGAAGAAGCAATATAGTGGTGACCTTAACTGTCATCCAGACTGGATCAGGGAAGAGTCAGAAGCCTGAAAGTTCTCTCTCTCTCTCTCTCTCTCTCTCTCTCCCTCTCTCTCCCTCTCTCTCTCTTCAGAATGGATGTGGGCAGAAGGTCCACCCTCAACACGAATGTGCTGGATGAGAGAGAGGAGGACCAGCAAGGGTCACTGTGTCCTGAAGGAACCAGAAACCTGTAGACGCCACATTTTATAGACAGTCAAGAGATTGTTATTTCATTATTTCCAAATACTTTACAATTAAAAATAATCAATGATGTAGCAAAGTTGAATTTTATAATGAACAGCAGTATTCCTGGCACGCTGAGTGCCCTGCTGATGTTTTTTGTTTTTTTTTTTTTTTTTTTTTTACGTTGCTTGCTTCACAGCTGTCAATCAACCATCACCCTAGCCATCATTAGCAGATCATAAATTTCAAAGCAGACGCTGTCAATAGGTAACAGTGTGTATTGAAGGATAGAATCAAAGAATATTCCTGCTCCTGTAAGAATACCTGGGCAAACTTATTAGACTTAAAAAAAAAAAAAGAAACAAGCAACAGGGTTGTTTTGAATAATGCACGGAGACACAACAATGGATACACAACAATGGTTACACAATGGAGACACACACCACATCATTCACTTCCCAAGATGTGGAGAAAGTATGCAAACCACTCAGTGTTTCATCGCTCTACCTAGGGCAGGCCTGTAGACATTGTCTTCATCAATTCAAATGCTTCAGTTATGCAGCTGCGGGCTGTTGATTATAGAGAAATACGCTCTCCACCACAGATGCAATGCTGGTGGTAATAAATAGTTTTCTCTTTGCTCTGTACCCTTGCGTCCCCCACTCCAGTTCTTTCTTGTGTGTAGAAGCACAGGGCTTTCTACACCCGACTCCTCTCACTCAGAGCTTTGTGTTACCAGTTCACAGCCTTGTCATGGAGCCCGAATGTGAAAGTCTGAGAGCACTGTGTAAGCCACACGGTGAAGCAGCACTATCAGGAGGAACTGTAACACTCCTCCAGAGAGCACGGCTGTAGCGGTAGTCCACACAGCTGCTAGGCTTAAGTCAGATAGAGCTAAAGGTCAAAGGGTCAGAATACTGAGGATGCTCTACTTTCTCCTGTCAGTGAGTCCTCTGGTCAAGGATCAAGGGGAACATTGGCTTGTTTTCATTAGCAGAGTATTTGTTTTGGAACTCATCCCAGCTTTAAAACAATGTTTCCATTAGCTGGGCACAGTTCCTATAATTATCGGTCTCATCTGACCAGTGCTCAGCTTCTCCATTCTGCATGCTATTCACCTGGGCAGTGCTAAAAGAAACAAAGACACCCACCCTGCGTTCAGGAAGGTGTGGGTGGCTTTCTTCTTTGAATAAACACTTACTGCTGAACTTTGGATAGAAATTCTTGCAGCAAATATTGCAAGCACTGTAAATGAGGAGTGGGAAACTGTGTGTGTGGGGGTTGCAGCATGGATATTTAGAGCTTAAAGGATGTAAGGTTGCATATTTCCCATTTTGGGGGAGGGGCAATACAAATCATGGCAAGGTCAAAGTTCAGTGGGAAGTGAGGGAAGAACATAACTAGGAGGCAGGTTCATTGTCCATCACAGTGAAGGAGAAGGTGCCAGGACTCAGGCACTTTATTTTGTGTATCAAAGGAACCGAGGAGAAAAATCTAGAATAGCTAGCCCTTGCTCTCAAAAACACTCCTTCTATCAAGAGCTGACCAGAAAAGACAATAAAAGTATTACAAAGGTAATTTTGGGTAGATGGATTATAACATGTATACAGAGACACGAATGTGCAGTTTGATCTGACTCCTGATTAGACTCACACCATCCTGATGATGAGGAAACCCCAAAACCATACTTATAATCAGCTCCCAAATTAAAATATGCTTTTCAGGTAGGAAAGGGGGACTCAGAACAGGAATCACTGTTTATCCTTGGGAAAGAGAATGCCTAGCCTATCAACTCTACTTGATAAGGCGAGAGGAAGAACACATCCCACTAAGGGATGTTTGCATCCAGCTACTGTCTCCTGATGCCACCCAGTCCCCAAAACACATCACGCCCCTGGACTGGTTCCACATCCATGTGGCAAATTTCTCATCATAGCCATAATTCCCACAAGCCACATGTACTCGGAAAACAGAAACTGGCCACAAGCATCAAGGAGTTCTTTCCATGATGGCAAGTGTCCTTACAACAATGAGGTAAAGTTACAGCACACTATACAAACACACAAACACTAGTAAATGCCAACCTATAGAATGTGCATATCTGTGTGACTCCTTATATGCTAAAATTTCATTGCCAAGTTCTGAATTAGGTCCCGTAAGGGTCCTTACAGAGATTTTAGTATAACTCTTTCTTTTCCTCCTTAGTCAAAAGTTTGCTTACCACTGTTGGGTCAAGCATCATACCTGACTGCCCAGGGGGCGGGGCGCCCGATGATCCTCTCGGTAGACAGAGAAACACAGTCAGGACAGCAGCTCTGTTCCCAGCACAGGGTTCGATGGCTATTGGCTTAGGGGCACCCTGGAAAAGAAAACCCACTGTGAGTTTGCATAGGTGACAACATGGCGCCATGGCTGCCTCCTGTGCACTTCCTCTACCCTTCAGTGAGCAAAGCTGCATCCCAATTGACAGGGATCCCTGAACCTGTAGATGTGTGAATCCAGCCGCACACTTCACCGTGATAGCCTTGCTGGCATATCGCAGACCTAGACATCCTGGTTACCTAGACATCCTGGTTACCTAGACATCCTGGTTACCTAGACATCCTGGTTACCTAGACATCCTGGTTGCTTTCCCTCCTTGGCTGCCTTTCAGTAGTGATGAGCCACATATAGGTAAGGGACCACCAATCCAAATACCCCACTGACATATCTGTGTTAAAACTACTTCTATGTGTGCATGTTTAATACAGCTGCGACATTATTGCTGAAGTCAAGCGGATTACCATCACTCCATAGTCTACACTTTCAGCATAATTTCTGTATACAATGCAGTATTATGAAATCCAGCCTTCCTGCTGTACAACACATCTCCAGATTCACTCACCTTAACAAGCTAGATTCACGGCCACTGACCTGCATCTTCTTGTCTATCCCTCCCTGACTCGATGACCACGTCTCTGCTATTTGATTCTGTGCATTTGTCTTAAGAAAACTCCCTTTTAAAGTGAGAGCTCACATGGGCATATCTTTAATTGTATGTAATACATATGTAATAACTGTCCATCATACACTTGTATAAATAAAAGGACAGACATAAAATTAATATGTAAAAACTGCTAATGAGGGTATTGCATTAATGTTTTACTAGGGACTAAATGTGTCACAGCTTTGCATATATTGCCTGATTTAGTCTTATATGAACCCTGTAAGATTGAGAATACTGAAGAGGGTTCTTCTGTAGCTATTCCCTCCAAATTAAAACATTTTTGCCCAGTGGGAAAGCATTAGGTCTCAGAAAGTAAGGGAGACTTACAAGCCTCAGGAAGCTCCTGAAACAGACAATTTTCACAAGGTTCTCCCCAAGGTTACAAGCAGTAACAGATGCTTAGGGAGGACACAGACCACCTCAGCTCCCCTGGGTAGGTAACTCCAATAAACTCATTGGTCAACTAAACTAGGCTTGGGTAGAACTGCTTTGGGGGCCATTGTTGATTCTCTATCTGGGATGAAAATATATTTGTTCATGTCTCCCAGGAAGTAAAGGAATGAGTAACTCTCCACAGCTGGGAAGAAGTGAAAGGGATGGCATGTGGACTCACAGAGCTGCCTCCCAAGTCTGTGTTCTCAACCATGGCCCTGTGGGCCATGTACAGACAGACAGACAGACAGACACACACACACACACACTCACAACTCAGGGAGCTGTCTCCTGAGTCTGTGTTCTCAATAGTATCCAGTGGACCATGTAAAGACAAACACACACACACAAACACACACAGATGCACAACTACATGTAAACATCTGTAGTTCCTACTTACACACAAATATATACGGATTTTGGGCTTAAATACAGAGTGACTTTTGGAGAGACTACAGGCTATCACCTTAGCCTACACTAGCAGCTTGTGCTCCATTATTTGAAGAATCAGAGGTTGGAGATGGCTGTCAAAAAAGTATCTCTGTATGAAGACAAAATTAAATAGAAGAAAAGACTAACAATAACAGAAAAATGTCTTTAATTATTAGAACAAATGATTTATTCAGATGATTTTTCCACTGAAGTTATTTGAATTTCTGAAGAAATATAGACATATGTAGCCATTCACCTAGAATATTCTAGAATATTGCCATTTCCAGAAAGCTTAATGAGGCATTAAAGATAAAATATGCTCCCTTTTATGTAAAACTTAGACCGAGTTCCCAGTTACAACAGTTTTATGCGGTTATAAAGGATTTCTCCTTTATAGCAACATAAATCTCATGTCTAAAATTATCCTCATATAGATATATTTTGGAAGTTTTCTATATGAGGGTGGAAGTGGCCAAGGTGGGAAGCAAAGGGTATTAAAATGTTCACGATCATGTGATTGGCCATGCTCTCTGACTTGTACCAAGTTACATGATCTATGGTCTGATACTTTAAAAGCTTACATTTAATTTAACAGATTAAGTTTTGAAAATGTTAAGTCAGAATTAGCATAAATACATAGATATTATCCAATGATGTAAATATTTAGAGAATAGCCTTGTCATATTGCAAGACTAATAGAAAAAATATTATGAATCGTCCAACCATATTTCTAGGCAACTGAAATGTATTTTAATTTAATAGATGCAAAATATATGTAAAGGTCAATTTGCTAAAATATACCAAGAGACTGCAAAATGAATTCCAGGTTTAAATGGCAGTAATTTATTAGAAATACTAAAATTCCTATCATGGTTGCTAAGAAATAACTGATCATTGGTACCTCAGATAAGGATATCTTTGCTATTTTGTTTTCTAGCTCTAAGTGTAACAACCAAGAGATTTAGTTTATCCAAATTCATTTAAATAACTTGGTTATAGAAACCAGAACAGTGGAATCTGAGTATGTCTAAACATTTTTGGGAAACAGTGCTTTTAGTGTGGGGGAACTTAAGAAAACAATCTGTGGTTTGGGAGTCCATTCCTTGGTGCTGTTGCTAGGTTACCTTCATATCTTTAACACCATAGGAAAGACTGTAAATACTGAAAAAGCATCAACTGAAGGAAAAAAATAGTGAAAAATAGCTGTACACTTCTGGTGGAATATAGGCTAATTAATGAACACTTTAACTTCAGAGCCTCAGCCATGGAAAAGGACAAAGGGCCTGAAAAACTGGGCTGTGGGACAGGAATTATGGCTCCCAGAGAGCCAGGTCAGTAGGATTATTCTTACAATAATTCTCTCACTCTCACTTCTGCTGTGATTATATAGAAAAATATATTTTTAAAAACCTCTTTGTGTTGGTAAACTATGTAAAAGGAGAATATAATTCTACTTTTAAATCAAATTGGCTTGTAACTTGGTCTATTTTTGGCTCCAAGAACTTTCATAGAAGGGTATTATTAACAAAGCATGAATCATTCATTATATTTAAAATATTAGTAACTAGCCAGTTCTTCGCTACTTCTGGAAGGAGTTAGCATAATTAAAAATCATTGCAAAAGAACTTGTGATAAATATCACTTTAAATATGGGATTTTAGATTTTAAAAATGGAAAGAAGCACTCTCTCTCACCCTTGACTTACAAAAAAAAAAAATAGCAACATGCTACACATGGTAATATTTTGGCTACCCTGAGGTTTGTCATTTGTTTTGTGATAATCATCTAACAGTGACTCACAATCACTTCACAATGACAAAATGTGCTCACAGAAACTTGCAATGTATCATGCATTTTCCATGGCTGCCTTGGGAAGAGATAAGGCTCAGGTCTGTTGCCTACAGCACTCAGCAGCTGGGATTTACTTCAAGGCAGTCTCCTGTTGTGCTGCCGAGAACCAGTGGGAGAAAACAGGGCTGACAGTTTTGTAGTGAGCAGCCTTAGTCTAGGAAGCACAAGACACCCAACACAGAACATACAACACTCACAGCACACAATGCTCACACAACACATAATATTTACACAACATACAACCCTCACACAACACACAATGTGCACACAGAACTGTTTGCTTCACTGGAGGATTTTCAAACTAGAAACTCTAGTTTCAAGTTATCATTATGATGGGTCATAAATTTTAAGGTAAACTCTTTCCAGTCTTTTAGCCACTAAAAACAGAATACCAGAGAAGCATTGGGAATCACAAATAGTTTCTTAAAACATAGCATGTTCCTAAGGTGTCGTTCCTCTTTCCTTCTTTTATTTCATCGTGCTTTGGAGCTATAGATCAAACCATGATCTTGAACCTATGTAAACTCTCTACCACTGAGTGACACGCCTACTTGCTGGATTGCCTCCCTTCCTCCCTCCCTCCCTCCCTTCCTCCCTCCCTCCCTTCCTTCCTTCCTTCCTTTCTTCCTTCCTTCCTCCCTTCCTTCCTTTCCTTTCCATTCTCCCTCTTCCCTTCCCTCTCCCCTCTCCCTCTCTCTTCCTCCCTCCCTCCCTCCCTTTCTCCCCCCTCCCTCCAGTGTCTTGCTATGTAATCTAGGCTGGCCTGTAATTCAAGATCTTTCTGTTTGAGCTTCCCCAGTGCTGGCATCAGAGGTGTGTGCTACCACACAGCTCCTCGGTCTAGTTCCTTATTCCTCACTTAGCTCCTGTAGTTACCTCCTCTCTTTGAAACTCCTGAGTGTTGTGGCAAACTGGGGGTGTGGGGGGGAATTCTGTCTCTCAATATTTAAGATATTGAAGTACATGTTGAGTGTCTGTGATGGTCCCAGCAGGCCCTGGGTTAGTCTATGCCTTGCCTATAGCACCTGCTGCAGTGAAGAGTGTAAAACAGGAGAGATGAGCAGGTAGCCTTGTCACAGGGGTCCGCAGTGAGTCAACAGGATGACGTTACTTATTCAATTAAGGGTATTAGAGGAACAATAAAACACTGAAAATAATTACTACTAACAGGCACTGAGGGATTTCAGGTGCCTGTGCGCTGCTCAGCATTTAACATACGTCTTTATATATAACTCTGCAACAAGTTTACAAGGAGAAACCAGCGGTTTCCAATATGCAGTTGAAGAACTGGAATTCAGAGGGCTCAGCTGGTATCACAAGGCAGCACAGGCAGTCAGGGGCAGATTAAGGATTCAGATATGCGGGTTCTTAACTGAAATTCTAGCTGCAATATTGAGAGGTAACTCTAGGTTTCAAATATGCAGTTTTATGAAGAATATATTTGTAATATCCAAGACCTCTCTCATCCTGTTAGGATTTTGGTTATAAGAATTACATGTATATACATGCCCATTTCTTTTGAAAATATTTTAATCAATCCTTTGGGAATCTCATATATTGTACTTTTATTATTATTTAAATTTTTAATGGGAAAAATCATACAATAGATTCTAGTCATGCTTTTCCCCTCCCCCAGATGTCCCCAGCTACCCCCACCTCCTCACCCATGGAACTCTAAGCACCTTCTCTCTCTCTTTGGAAAAAAATTAGATAAACAAAAACCAAGTAAACAAAACCCCAAAAAGTAAAGAAACACGTGCGTTCTTTACACACACACACACATGTGGACACATTCATGCATGCACACACATGTGGACAAGCACAAGAGGCATAAACAGGCTTTCACACAGGCACACACATGTGTAACACATACACACATGCATCACACATGCACATACACATTTGCACACATACACACATATGCACGCACACAGGCACACACACACATACTCACAGACACATGCATGTATGCAATTGGCAACCATAAAGAGCAAAAAGAATCAGTGGGTCCTATCCTAGGGTCAGCTTCGCCACTGTCAGTCTGTGTGTCACTAAGTCACTTTACATAAATGTACAGTGATAAGTGTGCTGAGTGACTTTTAGGGTCTTTTTCCTCCTTAATAATTCGTGCTTATGACTAATGGATAGACTCTAGAATATCAGACATTGCAATAGCCAGTACTAAGCCTAAGTGTCATGCAGTTTAAAATCCCAGTGCTTGGTAGTGTTTTCCCCCTGCTCAGGCACTTTAAATGGCCGCTGTAATTTAAGGAATCTTTTTATACCATATGATGAATACATCACATGGGCCTAAGTGGCTACCATCGCATGCCAAAAATGCAATTAGAAAATTGAATGAAGGAACTGAGGATTAATGCGGCCATGTTACACCTGTCAGCAGGAGTAAGTGTTATGACAGAGAAAGAATAATGCCTGACAGTACTCAACAGCACTAATCTGATATACGAGTGAATTATTAAAAATGCAAACAACTGCACATTAATCACTCTAGCATTCATTCGTAAGACGTGTCTAGTGGTACTCTTATCAGACCTATCTATAAATATGAATGACTTGGTATTTGCCCTTAAATGACTGCTTAAATTGATAGAAAATTTAGTTTTTGGTAACACAAGTAAAACTGAACTAAAATTACTGTTCCTTGAATCAAGTCAGCATAGTAGCTTGATTCGCAGCTAATCATGTGTTGAATTCCATGGGATCCGCAAGTCCTAGGATTCCAGATCCCCAAGTCAGATTCTTAGACAACATGGTTGGTCTTGAAAACGGCGAGACTGCAAAGTGTGTTCTTTACTGACTGACTTCCCTCGCATGAAATGATACGCAGAGCAAATCCCCTAGCTGGCTCTCTTCAGTAGGAGAACTCACAGTGACAAAATGAATTGAGCTGACCCACAGCCTCAGAAGCTGCGCTAAACCATCCTGGAAGTCAAGTCCGAGACTGCCTGAGGGAACAACAGGTAAAGGGAGAAGACAACATTTACAAAGTGGCCGGGCGCTCTGAGGGACCGGACTGTCAATCATTTCACACCATAGCATTTCCCTTTGAGGAATCACCTCCGTGTATCCCTGTTCTTGTTATATATGTATATGCACAGGTTCAAACCCATGCATGCTGAAGATGTAAGTCTGTAGTAGTCTATGTTGCTGAACTGGGCTCTGTCTGCAACTAAGTATGCGGCAGGGACTTGGGAGTGAGGCAGCTCAGTCCGGTAGCAGCCCCTTTACCGCCTGCTTCTCTAGGAATTTCGAAGCCAGAAGGAAAATGATGACAAGCCCAGTCTCCGTCTTTGTCTAATTGGTTAATAATTATAGATGCTGATTCTTTAAAAATTAATTCCTAGTAGTATTTTTTCAAGAACTTGACATGGAGAATCTCTGAAATTATTTCCATAAAGTGGAATTTTAATAATCTATATTCTTCTCAGCATCTGGGTACAAAACTAATTTAACCACTATGTTTCATGAATGAATCTGAAAATGGAGACTATCATTCCTGGCCTTGAGAGGCAGTGCTAGCTAAATGAGACATAAACATGTGGGCCATGCCCGCCATCTTCCTCTCTTCCTCAAGCCCAGGGTTGGGGCCTTTGTCATGCTGTTCTGTCACACAGACTGAACACCAGCACCTGCCAATACTCGAAGACCCTGCTCACTCCTTCCCGCCTCCAGGCCTTTCTCATGTTATCTCTGTGGAGCAGTTCACCTTTCTCTCAGGGACCAGTGAGTCATGCTGGGGCTGAGAGGCAGCCAGTCCTCTGGTTTCAGGCTGCTCTCTGATCAAAGTGTAAACTTGGTCAAACTTCTTCCTCTTGTCTCAAATATCTGACGGGTAGGATGGCGCTTACTCCTGGTGTTGTTGCAAGGCCTAGAAGTTGTATAGTTATTCCCAGACATACAGGAAGTACCTGGTAAGTCAGCTCTTGTTGTTACTTGGTTTCCAATCCAATTCCCCATCAAAGAAATCTCAACTCAATCAGTAACAAAACAAGCTATAAGCCTAGATCAGGCAGATCTCCCACTACACTACTCTATTCCATCTATATTATCCTATAGAACTTGTGCTTTCTCCAGGCCATGAGCTTCTCTCTCTGCAGCCTCTCCGTGGATCCCTCCTCACTCCTCTTCCTTCTGTTGATCTCCTCCTCTCAATTCTCAGCTCCTCCCCCTTCCTCCTGCCCAATCATTGGCTCAAGCCTTTATTTGAAAAGTTAAGATGGGGAGAAGGTTCACAAGGCAACTCAACTGCAGCCTCTGAGGAGTGGAATTAGCATCAAAATACCATCCCAGGGCTATCCTCAACAAGCTCTCCTGAAAAGCCCATCCCACCCAGCTCTCATCTAGCCTTGGAGTTAACTCAAAAGGCAGCCCTTTGAGGGCAGAGTGGCAGTTTAGAATCTCTGTTAATAGTTTGAAGTGAGAGTAAACTGAGACATCCAGCTTTCGGGTGAGAATTCACCCGCTGGGCTGCATGTCAGCACTGCTGAGGGTCTCCTGTTGATCTACACCGGTTCCGCTTTTATCAGGTTCCTATCTGGGGGCATCACGTGCTGCATGAACAGACTCTCTAGCTCCTAAGACCACAGAGGTGTTTGACAGACACTTCCTGAATAAGTGGAGATTCATGAATGCATGCACATTGACTTTTTTTTTTCTTTTCCAAATTGTGCAAGGCAAATCTCTGAATCTTGTAGGAAGGCGTTATGAACAGAACCTCAGTCTGGAGCAGATCAATAGACAGCAATAAAGAAGTTAAATTATGCTTGTGCTGTGATTTCTCAGACTAGTCTATTCCGAAGCATATTGTGTCATTAATGCAAAACTCGACCTTAGGAACAGAGCTGCCAGGCCAGCTCTGTTTAAAAGGTAAACAGTAGGCACTGGGTGCTGAGGAGGGGCGGCTGATTGTAGCTAGGCATTTACAGAGGAGCCCTGAGGGCCAGAGTGGAGGGGGCACAGGAGGGTGACCAGCAGTTTGTCAGAAAAACAAGGAAGGGTGGAGGTTTCTGGAAGAAGGGAGAATCTGAATGAAGAGTCACGATGCAGATGGCTTGTCTGGGAAATTGCTAGAAGTTCCAGGGATACATCCTAGGGATTGCCATGTAGAGAGGGAAAAGAGGCCAGAGAAGAAGACAGGGCTCTTCAAGAAGCCCAGGTCCCTCAGCAGTCCCCTCACACTCCTGGGCCAGGGCTGGGGTCCTGACCTCTGCTTAGAGCCAAGGAGGTGAGGTGCTGATGAGCCTGGCCCCCGTGTAGCGCAGTGCAGACAGACACTACACACCCCTCTCAGGAAGAGCACTGTGTTCTGGTGAAATGTTAGGCTTAGTGCACATTAAATTAAAACATTTACTTCTGAAACTTCCATCATAAAAGTAAATCAAGAGGCACTGTGAAAACTAAGCGTCAGCAGAAAGACAGAAAGTGCAGATTTGGCAATATTCTTAATGAGGAATCAAATGTTAATAGATCCAGCATAATAAATGACTTTCTGCTATGATTATTACACCAATCACAACCTATTATAACTAAGAAGAACATGGTCAAAACTCTGAATGAAAGAGCTTACTTAACTGGCACAGAAGCGCTAGTCAGCACTGTAGGGTAGGCTAGCCTGGGCATGGAGAATGAGACTCTGCATGACAGTTTTCCTAGAAAGCTCAGCATTAACCCTATAAAGACCAACACTTAACTATTTGGAACATTAAAAAAAATGGTGTGGGGCTGGAGAGTTAGCTCAGGGGTTAAGAGCACTGACTACTCTTCCAAAGGTCCTGAGTTCAATTCCCAGCACCTACATGACAGCTCAGGACCATGTGTAATGGGATCCAATGCCTTCTTCTGGTGTGTCGGAAGATAGTGACAGTGTACTCATTTACATAAGATAAATCTTTAAGAAAATAGTGTGAAATAAACAATTGTTTCTCTGCTTCTCAGACAGTAAAATATTAAATATAATTTAATTCATGCATGCTGCCGATACAGGGAGTACAGATATGACATGACTCTGGAGGGGTGTCATGGCAGAAGCTGTTTCCTTCCTCCCCTCCACCCTGCCCAGGTGCCACCAATACTATCTTGCCTGCTGCTTATTTGCTCTTTATATACAGGCAAGTGAGGATCCTGCGCCTGCCAGAGAGGAGCATGGATGGTTTCCTACAGGACGCACGGTGATGCGCAGGCTGAGATGATCTTGAGGATTCTTCTTCTCCACGTTCCTCTGTTTCTATGGATATGACTATTTCCTGTCAACACCAGTCCCAAGCCCATGGACCACAAGGCAGACTAGCCTTTTCAATTTCAAGACCCCCAACAATAGAGTTTTGAAACAATCATACTATAATGTCTAGAAATATTTCATTGGACTCAAATGACTTTTTGCACAGGAATCAAACTCATGTTTAAGACAGACATGAAAACGGGTATATTATCTGGGCATACTGGTTTGGTGAGCAGGGAGGCAGCAAGGGGTCTTTATGTGTTAAGATCTTGTCTTGTCTTTCTGGATGCTTTTATCCTCTCAGGCATGGTCTCGATGGATGACACCAATGTTCTAGTGTCTTGACGAAGGAAGAGAGTTCCAAGTTCAGACATTATGCGACAGTAGGGAGGATGGTCAGTCATCAATGCAAATGTTACGAAGCCCTGAGGTAAAGCCTCCTGGAAACACATATGGCATAGGGACCTTCCTGGTAGCACAGCAGAGAGAAGTATTTTATGGGTAGACATGCTTAGCAATGGCCTCTTAGGTGTGTTCTCAATACCTCTGACTGGTCCAGGAAGCCTCCCCTTGCCTGTCCATTCTCTATTATTGGTTAGGTTAAAATGTCCTTGATTTATGGGGAAGTAGGTTTAGGTAGAAACAGGTGATGGAAGATGACCGAGGAAGACGGTTCTTCTGTCTCTAAAAGGTCGTATGATTCTCTTGTGACATGTACGTCATTTCTAGGCTCAATGGATCCCGCAAGATGGCATCTGTCACACTTGCTCATGGCCTGAAGTGTAGAATCTTTATGTGTCAAGACTAAATGTATTGAAGCAGCACCCCTTTGCGGCTTTTCCTCACACGATTTCGCTATGTGTGTTCAACTACCTCATCACAATTTGTATTAGAAAGTGAATGAAACCTCTCCCCAAAGCTGGTTTGTTTTAATCCCAAAGCTCTACTTTCAGTATGACTGAAAATTAATGGTCAGAGTCTGTGTAATGATCCCTACCCTAGTCTCACTAAGGCCGCTTTACAAACTCTCTCTTGGTGATAGTAATTATCTAATTGATTAAGCCGCAAGGAGCCTTCTGTCATTGGGCGTGGCCCACTGCACACATCTGGATTAGTATGCTTTCTTTAAAGACCAGAACAGGACAATTAAGATATCAACAGCATAAAAATAGATATCAAGAAGGAAGTAAATAAATTTCTGATACTTTTCATTTGGTTTGTGGTAAATTGGGGATTTTCCCCAAAATTCACAATGAGCAGAATTTGAGAACGGCCCCTTATTTGAAAATACAGTTTTAATAGTTTGGGTTCGAAACTTCCCCAACACAGACTCAGTGTTGAAACATAGATCCCCAGTGGTGAGACTTGCAGAAGGTAATTAAATCATAACTCACTGATTAATTCATGACTTAATGGGCTACTAGGAGGTGGTGGAACTTCTTAGGAGGCCTTCATAAAGTAGCCTAGCTGGAGGAAGAAGGCCACTAAGGGTGCCCTTTAAAGGGCATATTTTCTTGTTCTACTTTCTTGCCTCCTTGGTACCCAGCTTGGCTGTACCACATGCTCCTGGTTGTGACCTGTGTTTCACCACAGGTCACAGCAATGGGGCCAGCAACATTGGTGGAGACATCCAAGCACATGGACTAAGACACCTGAAACTGTGAGCCAAATACATGGACCGAGACACTTGAAACTGTGAGCCAATACATTTTCTTTCTATATGTTTCCTCAGCTGTTTTGTCACAGCAACCAAAAGCTGACAGATGCAAGAGCCTTTCAGAAGCAATGAAAGGATAATAAAAGAAATCCTAGCAGAGTAGCTCCTACACTCTCTTAAGAGGGCCACACAGAGTTAATACAAAGAAAACATGGCATGTGGGAAAAGGCTGGACCTGGAGATGTGGACCTGGAGTCCACAGGGAATGAATGTTCCTGGCTTGCAGGCAGACAACTACCAGAGCCAGGAAAGAGACCAGATCTCCATTCCCCTTCAGGACCCCAGAAGGAGTCAACTCTGTCAACATCTTAATTTCATACTTCTGACCCAGAGAACTGCTGTTTTAAGCAGCTAATTTGTGGTAACTTTTTATGGCAGTCTTTGGGAACAAATGCAGTGTCTTCAGTCCCAAGCCAAGCTCTACCTGAGGAGCCAGGTCACACTGCCCGCTGTTATCTACTTCCATCATTTAGGGAATGGCCATGTGGTACAATCTGAAACGGTTACCAATACAGTCTTGGGGTCGTTCAGCTACCTTCATTTGAGAAATAAGCAAAATATGGGACAAAAGGGCAAAGGTCAGCAGAGAAATTCATATAACTATGAAAGTTTTGTGATCAGCCTACAATTAATGACATTAATAAACTTGGAAGCCATCATAATTGCTTCTGAGGATGTAGGCGCAGGCTATGTTGATGTGAGGTTCCCTAGGAAACAGATCCTGAGACTCTGAGATGTGTGAAGATGGGCAGACAGCCTCAGCAGTAGCATCTGTGTAGGGTGAAGGCTACAGCTTAGACAGAGTGAGCAGGCCACCTGTGGTGTGAGGCCTGCTCGGAGTAGATGGGTCTTTCTGAAAGTGTTAGAGTTTCCCTGTGGAATAAGGCTTTCCCCAGGATGGGGCTGCACACCATGGGAGGGGCAGGTTCCCTGCAGAATGATAGTGCTCTGAGCTGGGAGGATGAGAAGCTCAGTCCTGAAGAGCTAGCACCCCCCTAAATCCTCCTACAGTATTTGAAATTATAAAGAAAACATCTCATTAGCTAAGAAGGGACTTTAGCCAGGCTCAAGCAAATGGACCTAAGAAGCAAGCAGGTGTAGCTACTTTAATAACAGACAAAATAGTCTTCACACCAAAATTAATCTGAAGAGATTACTACATACTCATCAAAGGAAAATATCTACCAAGAGGATATTGCAATTATAACCATTTATATACCAAACACTAGGGCACCAAATAAATAAAAAGAAACATTAATACATCTAAAATCACACAATGACTTTCATACACTGATAAGAGGGAATTCTGATACCTTCACAGATAAGCAGGAAATACAAAAACTAAAGAGACATGCCAGAGTTAAATAATGCCACAAATAAAAAAGACCTAGCAGACGCCTACAGAACAGTTCACATACACAGGCACACACACACACAGACACACACATAGATACACACAGACACAGACATATACACACACATAGATGCATGCACAGACACACAGGCACACACACACAGACACACACAGACACATGCATAGACACACAGACACACACACAGACACACACATAGACTCATGCACAGACACATAGGCACACATACACACACACACAGACACACACACACACACACACACACGAGCATGCATGTGCAAAATGTACTTTCTTCTTAGCAGCCCATGGAAATTTCTCCAAAATTGACCAAATACTTGGGCACAAAGTAAATCTTAACAGGTATTAAAAAAGTTAAAAAACACCACTCATCCTATCTGATCACCATGGATTAAAGCTGGATATTAACAACTACAAAAACAAAAAAGTACATGAATACAAACTGAATAACTCACTATGGAATGAAAAAAAAAAGAGTCAAGACAAATCAAGAAGGAAAATTCAAATTTTTTAGAATTGAATAAAAATAAACGCATAACATGCTAAACCAATGGGACACACTGAGGGTGGCTCTAAGAGGCAAGTTTATAGCACTAAGTGCCTACATAAAAACATTAGAGAGATCTAATATTAGCTACTTAATAGCATACCTACAAGGTCTAGAACAACGAAGAGCCAACAGGAGTAAATGGTACAAATTAGTCAAACTTGAGGCTGAGGCCAATGACACAGAAACAAAGGTAGATAGTATAAAGCATCCATGAAACGGCAAGTTAGGTCTTCGAGAAAATCAATAATATTAATAAATCCTTAGTTAGATTAACTAAAAGAGAGAGAAGATTCAAACAGATAAAATTAGACCACAAGATGCATCAAGAAAAATCAGGAGAATCATAAGGACATATTTTAAAAATCTGCATATTACCGAATTGGAAAGCTGAAAGGAAATAGAAAGTCTCTTAATAGATATGACCCATTGGCATTAAATAAAGATCAGATAAGCAATTTAAAGAGACCCTTGACCCCTAGTGAAATACAATCAGTAATTAAAATTTGCCTAGCTAACTCCCCACCACAAAAGCCCAGGGCCAGATTGATTCTCCAAAGAATTCTACCCGGACATAATAGAAGAATTAATGCCAATACTCTTCAAATCATTCTTCAAAAGAGAAGGTGATGGAACACTGCCTAATTTGTTTTATGGGGACCACAATGACCCCGATACATAAATCATACAAAGACCCAACAAAGAAAGAAAATTACAGGCCATTTTTCCTTATGAACAAAGATGCAAACATTCCCATTGAAATACTCATAAACCAAACAATAGAACATAACTAAAAGATTATCTGCCATCACTTTGGATTCCATGTGCAAACATCTAATGGACTTTTTTTTTTTTGTATCTATATTCATAGGGGGAATTGGTCTGTAATCCTCATTCTTGCTGAGTCTTTATGTGACTTGGGTATCAGGGAACAGGGTGACCATGGCCTCATAAAATGATTTTGGCAATTCTGTTCCTTCTGTTTGGATTTTGTGCAATAATTTGAGGAGTATTGGTATTAAGTCTTTTGGTTAAATTCTGTGCTAAAACCTTTTGGCCCCTGAGATTTTTTTGGTTTAATGACTGCTTATTCTTCAATAGGCGTTAAAGGTCTATTTAAATTGTTTATCTGATATTGATTTAACTTTGGTATGTAGTACCTAATGAGAAAATTATCCATTTCTTTTAGATTTTCCAATTTGGGGGATTATAGGGTTTTTTTTTTGACTTTTTCTTATTCGATATATTTTTATTTATATTTCAAATGATTTCCCCTTTTCTGCCCTCCCCCCCCACTCCCCGAAAGTCTCATAGCCCCCTTCTCTCCCCCTTTTCTCCCATCCACCCCTTCCCACTTCCCTGTTCTGGTTTTGCCCTATACTGCTACACTGAGTCTTTTCGGAACAAGGGGCCACTCCTCCGTTCTTCTTGTACCTCCTTTGATGTGTGGATTATGTTTTGGGTATTCCAGTTTTCTAGGTTAATAACCACTTATTAGTGAGTACATACCATGATTGATCTTTTGAGACTGGGTTACCTCACTTAGTATGATGTTCTCCAGCTCCATCCATTTGCCTAAGAATTTCATGAATTCGTTGTTTCTAATGGCTGAATAGAACTCCATTGTATATATATACCACATTTTTTGCATCCATTCTTCTGTTGAGGGATACCTGGGTTCTTTCCAGCTTCTGGCTATTATAAATAGGGCTGCTATGAATATAGTGGAGCATGTATCCTTATTACATGATGGGGAATCCTCTAGGTATATGCCCAGGAGTGGTATAGCAGGATCTTCCGGAAGTGAGGTGCCCAGTTTTCTGAGGAACCACCAGACTGATTTCCAGAGTGGTTGTACCAATTTGCAACCCCACCAGCAGTGGAGGAGTGTTCCTCTTTCTCCACATCCTTGCCAACACCTGCTGTCTCCTGAATTTTTAATCTTAGTCATTCTGACTGGTGTAAGATGAAATCTCAGGGTTGTTTTGATTTACATTTCCCTAATGACTAATGAAGTTGAGCATTTTTTAAGATGCTTCTCAGCCAGCCAAAGTTTTTCAGGTGAAAATTTTTTGTTTAACTCTGTACCTCATTTTTTAATAGGGTTATTTGGTTTTCTGGGGTCTACAGATCACCAATAGCGTATGCTCTAAGATCAAGAATTGACAAGTGGGACCTCATAAAATTACAAAGTTTCTGTAAGGCAAAGGACACCATCAAAAGGACAAATCGGCAGCCAACAAATTGGGAAAAGATCTTCACCATCCCTACATCAGATAGAGGGCTAATATCCAATATATACAAAGAGCTCGAGAAGTTAGATCCCAAGAAGCCAAATAACCGTATTAAAAAATGGGATTATAGTTTTTAAAGTATGTCCTTATGATTCTCTGAATTTCCTCAGTGGCTATTGTTATGCGCCCCCTCCCCTTTTCTGATTTTATTTTTGGTTGGGAGCCTAGCCTTTAACAGCTGAGCCATCTTTCCAGACGGTTGGTTCTACTTTAATTAATTTAGATATCCTTTCTCCATCTTTTTTTCCCCCTGAAACAGGGTTTCTCTGTGTAGCCCTGGCTGTCCTGGAACTCACTCTGCAGACCAGGCTGGCCTTGAACTCTGCCTCCTCTAGCAAGCATGGTGCCTGCATGGGTCTGCATTAGGTCTTCTGTGTATGTTACCTTGGTGTTTTCTGTGGGACTCCTAACAATGGGAATGAGTATAGCTCTGACTCTTTTGCCTGCTCTTGGGACTCTTTATACCTTCATGGGTTGTCTTGGCCAGTCTCAATGAGGGCTTTTGCCATGATTTATTTATCTTTAAAGTATTTCCAGAAGGACATACTTTAAAAAATACACTCTATCAAAATGTTTTATCTCGATAAGGGCTTTTGTCCTGTTTGGCTGTCATCTTTTGGAGGACTGATCACTTCTGAAGAGGAAATGGTGGGGGAGTGGATCTGGGGTAGTGGGGAGGTGAGTGTGTGAGGGATCTGAGAGGAGTAGAGGAAGTGGAAACTGTAGTTGGGATGTATTGTATGAATCTATTTTCAATTAAAAAAAAAAGATGATCTGCCATGATCAATAGGCTTCATCCCAGAGATGCAGGGTGGCTCAACATATGTAAATCAATAAATACAATCTACTGCATAAGCAGACTGAAAGACAAAAACCACACAGTCATCTCATTAGACACAGACTAGGACTCTGACAAAATCTAATACCCCTTCATAATAAAATTGTGGAGAGCTTATGGACACAAAGGATATATTTTAACATAATAAAGGCAATATACAGCACACCCACAGCCAACCTCAAAATAAACGGAGTTTACATTTGAAATGTAAATAAATAATATATCTAATAACATAAAGGATTCATTTATATCCTTTAAAAAAAGAAAAAAGAAAGAAAGGGGAACAAAATACTCATGGGAACAAATATGGAGACAATGTGTGGAACAAAGACTGAAGGAAAAGTCATCCAGAGACTGCCCCACCTGGGGATCCACCAAATACAGTCACCAAACTCAGACATTATTGTGGTTGCCAAGAAGTGCATGCTGACAGGAACCTGATATAGGTGTCTCATGAGAGGCTCTGCCAGAGCCTTACAAATACAAAGTTGGATACTCACAGTCAACCATTGGATTGAGCATGGGGTCCCCAATGGAGGAATAAGAGAGAGGACTAAAGGAGCTGAAGGTGTTTGCAACTCTATAGGAAGAACAACAATAGCAACCAACCAGAGCTCCTGGGGTCTAAACCACCAAACAAAGAGTACACATGGAGGGACCCATGACTCCAGCTGTATATGTAGCAGAGGATGGCCTTTTCCAGCATCAATGGGAGAAGAGGACGTTGGTCCTGTAAAGACTGGATGCCCCAGTGTAGGGTAAAGTAAGGGTGGGGAGGTGGAAGTGGGTGGGTGGATGGGGGCACACCCTCATAGAAGCAGGAAAGGGGGGATAGGACAGGGGGCTTTGGAGGGGGGAATCAAGAAAGGAGATAACATTTGAAATATAAATAAATAAAATATCCAATAAAAATATAAGTTTAAAAAACAAAAATAATTGTATAACGCTTAGGGATGCAAAGGACATATTTCAACATAATAAAGGCAATATACAGCACACCCACATCCAACCTTAACATGACTGGAGTGAAACTCAAAGCAGTTCTACTAAAAACAGGAACAAGATAAGGCTGTCCACTCTCCTCAAATCTATGTAACAGTGCTTGATGTCTTAGAGCAGTAAGACAACAGAAGATGAAGGGGAAGAGGAAGAGGAGGAGAAGGAGGATCTCTGAATTTGTTCAAGGCTGTAAAGTGAGTTCTAAAAAAAAAAAAAATCCAGGATTAACAGAAAAATCCCATCTCAAAAAACAAACAACAAACAAATGACAAACAATCAAAAAATATCATACTTGTTCATACTATTTTCAACCTGACCATCCTGGTATATGCCTTTAATCTGAACACTTGGGAGGCATAGGCAGGAGGATATCTGAGTTCGAGGACAACCTGGTCTATAAAGCAAGTTCTAGTGCAGCCAGGCTATCCAGAGACACCTTGTCTCAGAAAACAAAACAAAACAAAACAAAACAAACAAAACAAAAAAATACAAACAAAACCAATAAAATTGGAGTAATTCTAACCAAGCAAATGAAAGACTTGTTAAGAAACCTTTAAGACGTTCGTGAATTCATTGTTTCTAATGGCTGAATAGTACTCCATTGTATATATATATACCATATGTTTTGTATCCATTCCTCCATTGAGGGACATCTGGGTTCTTTCCAGTTTCTGGCTATTATAAATAAGGCTGCTATGAACATAGTGGAGCATGTATCCTTATTGCATGCTGGGGAGTCCTCTGGGTATATGCCCAGGAGTGGTATAACAGAGTCCTCCGGAAGTGTCGTGCCCAGTTTTCTGAGGAACTGCCAGACTGATTTCCAGAGTGGTTGTACCAACTTGCAATCCCACCAGCAGTGGAGGAGTGTTCCTCTTTCTCCACATCCTCCCCAATACCTGCTGTATACCAGAATCTTAGCCATTCTGACTGGTGTGAGGTGAAATCTCAGGGTTGTTTTTATTTCATTTCCCTAATAACTAATGATGTTGAACATTTTTTAAGGTGCTTCTCAGCCATTCGAAGTTCTTCAGGTGAAAATTCTTTGTTTAGCTCTGTACCCCATTTTTAATAGAGTTATTTGGTTCTCTGGGTTCTACCTTCTTGAGTTCTTTGTATATAATGGATATTAGCCCTCTGTCAGATGTAGGGTTGGTGAAGATCTTTTCCCAATCTGTTGGTTGCTGTTTTGTCCTTTTGACAGTGTCCTTTGCCTTACAGAAACTTTGTAGTTTTATGAGGTCCCATTTGTCAATTCTTGATCTTAGAGCATAAGCTATTGGTGTTCTGTTCAGGAACTTTTCCCCTGTGCCCATGTCCTCAAGGGTCTTCCCCAGTTTCTTTTCTATTAGTTTCAGTGTGTCTGGTTTTATGTGGAGGTTCTTGATCAAATTCTTAAACAAATGGATGGATCTGGAGAATATCATCCTGAGTGAGGTAACCCAGACTCAAAAGAACACTCATGGTATCCACTCACTGATAAGAGGATATTAGCCTAGAAGCTTGGAATACCCAAGATACAATCCATATATCAAATGATGTCTAAGAAGAAGGAAGTAGTGGCCTCCAGTTCTGGAAAAGCTCAGTGCAGCAGTGTAGGGGAATACCAGAACAGGGAAGTGGGAAGGCTGGATGCGGGAACAGGGGGAGGGAAGAGGGCTTATGGGACTTTCGGGGAGGGGGATCAAGGAAAGGGGAAATCATTTGAAATGTAAATAAAGAATATATTGAATAAAAAAATTAAAAAAAAAAGAAACCTTTAAGACACTGAAAAAAGAAGAACTTCTGGGGGAATCAGTATCCCGGACTTCAAGCAGTACTACAGAGCAATAGTGTTAAAAACTGCATGGTATTGGTACAGTATCATTGGCAGGTAGATCAATGGAATAGAATTGAAGACCCAGAAATAAACCCACACACCTATGGTCACTTGATCTTCAACAAAGGAGCTAAAATCATCCAGTGGAAAAAAGATAGCCTTTTCAACAAATGGTGCTGGTTCAATTGGAGGTCAGCATGCAGAAGAATGCAAATTGATCCATTCTTATCTCCTTGTACTAAGCTAAACTCCAAGTGGATCAAGGACCTACACATAAAACCAGACACACTGAAACGAATAGAAAAGAAACTGCGGAAGATCCTTGAGGACATGAGCACAGAACACCAATAGCATATGCTCTAAGATCAAGAATTGATAAATGGGACCTCATAAAATTACAAAGTTTTTGTAAGGCAAAGGACACTGTCAAAAGGACAAAACAGCAACCAACAAATTGGGAAAAGATTTTTACCAACCCTACATCTGACAGAGGGCTAATATCCAATATATACAAAGAACTCAAGAAGGTAGACTCCAGAGAGCCAAATAACCCTATTTAAAAAATGGGATACAGAGTTAAACAAAGAATTTTCACCTGAAGAACTTCGAATGGCTGAGAAGCACCTTAAGAAATGTTCAACATCATTAGTCGTTAGGGAAATGAAATCAAAACAACCCTGAGATTTCACCTCACACCAGTCAGAATGGCTAAGATTAAAAACTCAGGAGACAGCAGGTGTTGGCGAGGATGTGGAAAAAGAGGAACACTCCTCCACTGCTGGTAGGATTGCAATGCAAGTTGGTACAACCACTCTGGAAATCAGTCTGGCAGTTCCTCAAAAAACTGGGCACGACACTTCCGGAGGACTCTGTTATACCACTCCTGGGCATATACGCAAAGGATTCCCCGGCATGCAATAAGGACACATGCTCCACTATGTTCATAGCAGCCTTATTTATAATAGCCAGGAGCTGGAAAGAACCCAGATGTCCCTCAATGGAGGAATGGATACAGAAAATGTGGTATATTTACACAATGGAATACTACTCAACAATTAAAAACAGTGAATTCATTAAATTTTAGGCAAATGGTTGGAATTGGAAAATATCATCCTAAGTGAGGTAACCCAATCACAAAAGAATACACATGGAATGCAGTCGCTGATAAGTGGATATTAATTAGCCCAGAAGCTCTGAATACTCAAGACACAATTAGCATATGAAATGATTCCAAGAAGAAGGAAGGAGAGGTCCCTGATCCTGAAAAGTCTTGATCCAGCATTGTAGGGGAGTACCAGGATAGAGAAATGGGAGGGGGGATTGCAGAATGGGCGGAGGGAAGAGAGCTTATGGGACTTTATGGGGAGGGGGGAACCAGGAAAGGGGAAAGGATTTGGAATGCAAATAAAGAATATAGAAAATAAAAAAAGAAGATGGAAATTAATTAATCTATGCACCAATTGATGCTGTGATGCATCTGTACATTTATTTCTCATGGAGTTTGGTGAGGGTGCTAACATCTAGGAAGAGAGACTGCTCTTTAGAACTATAGCTCACATCTATAATTTTTCTCCTTGGACTAGTAACTCTGATGGTGATTTTTCTCTTTAAGAAAAGACAAACACTATTTACTGCTAAATCTATAGCCAGAGTAGCAGTCTAAAGACTCGAGTAAGCTGTGCCTGGAATTTTCTTCACACTTGTTATTCACATAATTCACTGTACCACCTAACTTTGCAGGTCCCAGAGCTTGCAGGGAAGGCTGTCCTTACTGGGCATGCAGAACAGTGGAGGCTGAGCTCACCCGCTAATCTCAAGGTTCTATGAGGCACCAACTCTCCCTTCTCTTTGCCTTCTATGTTACATTCTCTCCGGAAACTGAAATTCTGTGTCTTTTCTTTTATAAAAACAATAGTGCCAACTACTGTTTATTGGCATTTATCACCTGCTGGCTGGCTGTTCTTTTGGGAAGACTGAATAGTAGTAGGTGGAGTGGGGAAATGTTTCCATCAATGTTTTAAAATTAATGATTGGTTCCAGTCACTGCAAGGAAAGAGGATGCATATTGAGGTTGAATTCCAAATTTCAGAGATGGAAACATGACAGGAGGCAAGGGTGTGCCATATGAGGTGACAGATTGTTGTTCTGCAATGTATACAGCCTATCAGAGAAGACACAAGGGTGGTGATGCTTAATTCAGTAGCCAGATCTGGAACCAGCTTCATATCAGCTGGGACTCTCATTCAAAATGTGTAGAGACTGAGGACACTGCTTAACCAGAAGAGCCTGTAGAGGAATAGGCCTATAGAATGAGCCTATAGAGGCAGAAGCCTATAGAGGCAGAAGCCTATAGAATGAGCCTATAGAGGCAGAAGCCTTTAGAATGAGCCTATAGAGGAAGAAGCCTATAGAATGAGCCTATAGAGGCAGAAGCCTTTAGAATGAGCCTATAGAGGAAGAAGCCTATAGAATGAGCCTATAGAGGAAGAAGCCTATAGAATGAGCCTATAGAGGAAGAAGCCTATAGAATGAGCCTATAGAGGCAGAAGCCTATAGAATGAGCCTATAGAGGTAGAAGCCTATATTATGAGCCTATAGAGGCAGATACTCAAGTCTGGTGTTCACCATCACAGTGAACTGAATGGGAATATGGGTA
Organism: Apodemus sylvaticus; assembly: GCF_947179515.1. Lineage (NCBI taxonomy): Eukaryota > Metazoa > Chordata > Mammalia > Rodentia > Muridae > Apodemus > Apodemus sylvaticus. The sequence continues at coordinate 3,221,323 of NC_067472.1, forward strand.
AACACCTCATGAGTGGCCACACTGTTTTAGCATCTATAATCCTGGACACATGGAATCCATTCATTTTGCAGATTCTTAAATTTAAACTTTGGACATGTTATTTTACCATTAGGCACAGTCATGGACATGACATGACAGGATCTTTCTCTTTGCAGAAGGGAAAAGAGGGACTAAGAAAAGATGGAGAGGTGAGGGCAGCATGCTAGGGGAATCCTGAATGGTGGGAGGGCTACATTGTAAACGGTGACTAGGAAATGCCGGGCAGAAGTGAGGATGAGCGTGTCTTAAATGAGGGTGTGAAGTCAGGTGGCGTCCTAGAAGTTACAGAGGCACACTTCCCAGGGGTAGCAATGGGCAGTGGTGTCTAGCAAGGAGATTAATGGATTGACATGGGGAATGGTGTGTGTGTGTGTGTGTGTGTGTGGTATGAGAGGGTGTGGTAATATGTATGTGTGTATATGGTGTGGTGTGTATGTATGCATGTTTGCATTTTTGTGTGGTGTGTGTGCGTAAGTGTGTGTGTGTGTGTGTGCATGTGTGTGTCTATGTATTTCTCCAGCTTGTGCTACTTGGAAGACAGGCAGGAGGCAGAGAGGGAGAGAGCAAGCTAGACCCATGGCTGGAGGACTTCTGAGAGGTAAAAGGAAGGAGAGAAAGGCTCTGATAGATGTGACATGGAAACAGACTTAGGTGCAGCAAGCGAGCCCAGAGTCAGCACCAAGCAGTGATAATGCCAGTGGGGCCAAGCTCAGGTGAAGTGAGCGAGGGGAGCGGGGAAAGCAGGCTAGAGTGGGGGCAGGGCCTGTGGAGCCCAGCAAATGGGTCCCTCTCCCTCCTGCCCAGGGTTCTAGGGATACCAACCATGGTAACACCCATGGGGGTGGCTTCTGCAGGGACCTCTCAGGATATGGGTAGACCCTGGGGTCTGAATGCAAGGCAGAGGAGTCTTAGAGAACAGGGCTGGTCCCGAGTGCTACAGTCTTGAACAAGTGCACAAGCACCAGGAACGTGAGCTATAAGGGGTCAAGAAAGAGTTACAGCTAGATCTGGTCACTACAGAATCTAAAATAACACGGCTCAGGGACAAGATGCTTTGAGATACGTTATAGAAAGTGTATACATGAAGAAACAGTGCTGCGGCTGGAAGCTGTCTCCGGTGGGATTGGCAGTGGGCTGAGCACAGACCTGGTTTAAATGTAGAGATATGGAGACACTGCCAGCCCGAGTGGACTTAAGCACACCATGTCCGGTTATAGACAGGCATCCACTGGGTACAGGTGTGGCGCGATCAAGCAGTAATTACAGAGGTGAACTGAGCGAGAGGTCAAAAGTTACAGGCTGGGAATTGTGGTGGTTTGAATAGGAATGCCCCCCCAAGGACTCACACGTTTGAATGTTTGTTCACCAGGGAGGGGCACTATTAGGAGGTGTGGTCTTGTTGGAAGAAGTGTATCACAGAGGAGCAGGCTCTGAGGTTTCAAATGCTCAAGCCAGGCGAGTGTCAGTCACACTGTCTTCCTGCAGCCTACAGATCCTGGTGCAGAACTCTCTGCTACCTCTCCTGCACCACATCTTCCTGCATGGTTCCATGCTTCCTGCCACAATGACAACAGACTAAACCTCTGAACTGAATCCAGTCACAATTAGATACTTTCCCTTCTAAGAGTTGCTGTGACCTATCCCAACTCAAGTGAGGACAGAGCCTTACCTTACAGAGAGCCGACAGGGAAGAAGCAAGCCATTGGCGGCCCCTGATTCTAGTTTAAACTAAATGAGGTTTCTATCTGGACTATGCATTCCTCAGGGGTTTATGTTTTTATTTTTCCTTCCCTTCTGAAGTGTGTCGCTACAGCCCTGTAGAGTGGGGGAATGGAGCCTTGTCCTCGGTCAGGAGGGAAAGACCAGGGCACGCTCTCACTTATTGTTGGAGGCACTGGGCCTGCTGGGATTCCCCCAAATAGACCTACCCCACCCCACCCCCAACCCCCAAAAAAGAGTTGCTGTGGTCATGGTGTTTATTCACAGCAATAAAACCCTACCTAAGACAGGCCCCACCACCTGGAGTCACCTCCTGACTCTGCCACTGGGACCCTGACTCCGGCCCTACCTGCTCCGTCTCCTCATCTGTGAATTGACAAAATGGTTCCCACTTACTTCGCAGGATTGCTGTGAAGAATAAATGAGCAGATAAAATAAATAAACAGATTCGTGAATTCAGAATCCTGCCAGTGTAGGGAACGCTCAATACCTGTAACCCTTTACCTTTCTACGGTGTTTTATGACCCACCAGCAAATGTGCACAATGCCAGTATGGAGGAAGCTCTTGTAGGCAGGCTCTGAATTCAACAAAAAAAATGAGCCTGACTCCCGGCTCTGTCACCTAACGGAAAGCGGGATTTCAGGCACATGGTCAGCTATTTCTAGTCCCAAGAAATTTTACACATGAAAATAAAATAATAATAGTGCCCGTGATTCACAGGGCTTTGCAGTGGCAAGCTACATACATTATACAAATCCCACCCCCCCACACACACACTGCATGGCACAGAGCAGGCGTTCAGTCAACACCTGTCTTAGTCTTTTCCATTTAACCTTCCTGCTTATTATAACTGAACACCACAATCTTTGCTTTGCTACTTCAACGGCCTTTTCCATACATGTGAGGGAAATAACAAGTAAACCCCAATGACAAGTGTGGGCACAAAAACACGTAGGACACTCCCTGTCCCTCTAGACGGAATCCTCTTGTTGACTAATGGCCTCCCTTGACTGTTGACATTAGCATGTGAAAACCTTGAGTCCTGCTCCAATCAGAGTCAAGGTTAGCATGTGCAGGGTAGAGTGGATAAGAGTTATAACAGTGCAGGGTAGAGTAGATGAGAGAGGGAGAGTTAAAACAATGCAGGGTAGAGTGGATGAGGATTAGCCTGTGCAGAGTAGAGTGGGTGAGGGTTAAGACAGTGCAGGGTAGAGTGGGTGAGGGTTAGCCAGTGCAGGGTAGAGTGGGTGAGGGTTAGCCAGTGCAGGGTAGAGTGGATGAAGGTTAGCCAGTGCAGGGTAGAGTGAATGAGGGTTAAGACAGTGCAGGGTAGAGTGGGTGAGGGTTAGCCAGTGCAGGGTAGAGTGGGTGAGGGTTAGCCAGTGCAGGGTAGAGTGGATGAAGGTTAGCCAGTGCAGGGTAGAGTGAATGAGGGTTAAGACAGTGCAGGGTAGAGTGGGTGAGGGTTAGCCAGTGCAGGATAGAGTGGATGAAGGTTAGCCAGTGCAGGGTAGAGTGGGTGAGGGTTAGCCAGTGCAGGGTAGAGTGGGTGAGGGTTAGCTAGTGCAGGGTAGAGTGGATGAAGGTTGGCCAGTGCAGGGTAGAGTGGGTGAGGGTTAGCTAGTGCAGGGTAGAGTGGATGAAGGTTGGCCAGTGCAGGGTAGAGTGAGTGAGGGTTAGCCAGTGCAGGGTAGAGTGGATGAAGGTTAGCCAGTGCAGGGTAGAGTGGGTGAGGGTTAGCTAGTGCAGGGTAGAGTGGATGAAGGTTGGCCAGTGCAGGGTAGAGTGGATGAAGGTTAGCCTGTGCAGGGTAGAGTGAGTGAGGGTTAGCCAGTGCAGAGTAGAGTGGGTGAGAGTTAGCCTATGCAGGGTAGAGTGGGTGAGGGTTAGCCAGTGCAGGGTAGAGTGGATGAAGGTTGGCCAGTGCAGGGTAGAGTGGGTGAGAGTTAGCCTGTGCAGGGTAGAGTGGGTGAGGGTTAGCCAGTGCAGGGTAGAGTGGATGACGGTGCAGGGTAGAGTGGATGAAGGTTGGCCAGTGCAGGGTAGAGTAGGTGAGAGGCTGAAGCACACTGGGCATCAGGAAGGTGTGGCTGTGGAACCAGCAAGCACAGCACAAGTGAAGAGGACCACAGGAGGCAGTCACTGTGTGTGTAGAAACAAAGTGCAAAGTAAGGAACAGAACCCCTAAGGTTTTCTTTGTCTGCGAAAGGAGCGGCCAAGTTAGGACAACACCCAGGCCCACAGGAGACGCTGGGGCACCCGAGCGCCCAAGATCTGAAACTTGGGACCCTGAGTGTCCTTCAGACATAAAAAAATGAAGCAAGGAGAGAAGAATGCCAGGCTGGGAAGAAGTCACCCGGAGCCCCGCCTCTCCTCCTCAGCATGGCCCTCTGGTTCTGGTGATTAGGTTGGTACAGGCTGGCAGGGATGGCTGCCAGTCCCTGCCTAGGAATACACATCCGGCCAGGATGTTCTGCCCCTTGACTTCATCTTAAAAGGGTCTCATCTCACCCACAGAGTCTAAACCAGGTTAAGACAGAAATATACATGAATGTCTTCAATTGTAGCAACTCCCAGCTCTCACCGGTTCCAGGGCCTTGGTTTTCCCCTTTTATGAAGTAAATAAAAGGGGAGTTTGCACCCACTAATCTCTGTAAGTAGGTCCATATTTTCCAAGGTCACCTCAAAAGACAACTGTTTGAATAAGGTGAAATTATTATTTGTCAGGGAATTTAAGCATATTTATTTTTCTTGGTATTTTGTGTAAAGTTTCACAGTGCCTTCGGTGAACAGCAGGTAGCTAAGGAAACTGTAGTGTCTCTTTCAGTATTGATACAGTTTACTGTTCTCTAATGACTAAATCTCGTTTGACCCTGAAAGCCATTGTGTGAAGCAATAAGAGGAACAAGAGAGTACAGTGCCTCCTCCTACTTCACAGATGGTAGCCCATGGCTCCCAGAGTTAGGACTTATCTGCGGCACAGTGTAGTGAGTGCACTCCTCCCTACCCGTGGGCACACTATGCACCCCAAAGAACACTTAGATGCATTCGTGTGGATGCTGGGTATATCATGATGAGCATTCATTCTATACTCACATATGTTTATTCTTATTAATTAAAGTTAGAAAACACGTTGGGCTGGGAAGTAGTGCTGGCAAGATGTGTGCCTAGCAGCAGGAGGCCCTGGGCTCAGTTCTCAGTGTGCGTGCACTCTCTCTCCTCTCTCTCTCTCTCTCTCTCTCTCTCTCTCTCTCATGCAGAGGGGGAGAGAGACAGAGAGAGACAGACAGAGACAGAGAGACAGAGATGGAGGGAGGAGGAGAGAGACAAAGAGGGAGGGAGAAGGAGGGGGAGGGGAAGAGGGGGAGAGGAGGCATGCTTTATTTAGCATGGTGGCATAGTCTTTTAATGCCAGCATGGCAGGGGCAGGGGCAGGGGCAGGGGCAGCGGCAGGGGCAGGAGCAGGGGCAGCGGCAGTGGATCTCTGTGAGCTTGAGGCCACTTCATTTATTGCTCCAGGCCAGCCATAGCTGCACAGTGAGTCTGTGTAGCTGGATAGTGAGACTCTCAGAAAAAGGGGAGGTGCTAGAAAATCTGTTGACAACCCCAGGCCCCTTGCTCTCCCTTTTCTAGGAGTTCTGCGTCCACAGCTGCGTGAGAGTCGACACACAGAAGAGGAACGGTGAGGATAATGACGGGAAACATGTACTAGGCAAAGGACAGACGCCGCCACACCAGGGTCCTGTCTTTCAGTTCTCTCTAGCAGCATGCAGTAGGGATGGGAGGATGGAGGCCACTGAGCCACAGCCCCACAAGGTAACTCCTGGGTATATTTTGATGAACATATTCAAAGAAACTTAACTCTTCGTGGGCTTTAATTTTTCTGTAAAATACAACATGGCTGACCTATGAGGAGGGAGGTTGGGAGGGAGCAGTGGGCAGATGGCTTGCAGCCATGGAGCAGAAGCGGCTCTTGAACTGTGTTTTCTGACTTCCTACCTGTACCTTTTCATGTGAGCTAGGGAAAAGTCACTCAGCAGTGAGGACTGATGAACAGAAGTTAGGTGACAAGAGATGGCCTGTCAAGTAGCCATCTTGTCACAATTGGCCATAGGAACACATCAGTTTTGGCTAAGACTTCTCCAGGGGAAAAGTCCAGTTGTGACAGCATCGTCCATATGTTTCTGAGTATCCCTGGTGCCAGGCAAAAATAGCTACTTCTCTGCACCTCAATTTGACATGCAGTTGCTTGCAGATACCACTGCATAATCTGACGGAGGGTCTGTGTTGATTTCTCATGAATTTCAGGAACTGGAGAACATGCACCCAGTATGAACCATTATTGTCACAGGCATCCCACTCAAGCAGATGGTCAGACTGAAGCCTCTAATGCTTACTGCTGCAGAGTCTTGGTAACAAGACAGTCATTCAATAAATGTTTATTGACCATGGCCGTTGTGCACGATACTGTAGCCAAGCCAGATTTCCTATTACTCAGTGTGCTGCCCCACATAATGAGAAAGTTGGTCTTGTTGAATTCCTAATGAAGAAATGGCTCAAATCATACCTCAGAGGTTGCCAAGAATGTAAGGAGCACAAAGAATTTATCCTGGTTATAGCTGTCTCTACATATTCATAATTCAGGGGATGAATTCAGTCTTACTAAAACCCCTTCGTCTGTTCACATGTACATCTACGGTCAAATATCTATCGAGGTGTTATGTCATACTAGCCGCTGCTTATGTGCTGCTGGAGATGTCGGCTTTGGAAAGCATGGAGGTGGCAGGTTTTGCAGCAAAATGAAGGCTTGTCTTGTAGATCCAGTTGGTTACACAGTAATGAGCACTTACTGAAGTTAACCCAGGCAGACCATGATGAAAAGGAGTTGCTACAATGTAACAGGAATTACAGAGCATTCATTTAATCAAATCCAGAGCATGGGATTAGGTAGCCTCGCCCCAGAAGCTACCTCAGAACAAGCAGAGAAGAGGCTGAGCCACCAAGAGAGCTCCTTCAAGGCCATAGGTTCACTCTTTCCTATCTCACCCCTCTGAAGTCCACCGTGCCCTGCAAAGAGAGCAGGGCGCACCTGGCCCAGCACCTTCTGAAGGAGAATTCCTAGCAGCATAAGCCGGGGCTGTGCTTGCTTACAGCAATGCTCACTGAGGAGCAAAGCAGCAGCAGACACCCAGGTCCTGCTGCTCAGCTCGAGCTGCGAACCCTCAGCGCTCTGCTTCTGGATTTATTTTTAAACTTTAAAAAAGAAAATCTACAAGAAATCTGAAGAAATCGCAAAGCGGAAAGCAAAGTAAACTTGATCACAACAAAAATAAACAAATCTGATCACAAAATCTTGGTCATCTAACATGGAATGACTTTCTGAAGGTCATCTTTACCCCTCCTGCTGTTTAACTTCTTTCTTAGCTGCATTCCTGTGGCTGGTCTCTGCTGGCATTTGGTTCCATCTCCCCGACTTGAAACCTCTGATGCCCTCAGGTCCGGAGTGCCACAGCCTCTCTTTGAGTAGGGAAACTTACGACGATAAAGGACTGCGTGTCCTGTCATTTCTTGCATTCCCCTTTATATGCTATGTGATACACCATTTTCACTTAACAAAATGCTTGTAAATAGTCACTTATGGGTCCTTGCGTGATATGGAATGCTCACCTGGAGCAGTGAGGCCTTGATACCAGGAGAGCCTCAGAACAGCATTGCACATGCGCATGCTTTGAAGTCTACAGTTACCGCAGGGATTTGGAGAGGGCTTACATTGCACTTTTTTTTTTTTAAACAAAATAAACTTAGTGATGCTCTTGTGAATCTTGGAAGACAGAGGCGTCACTCATGGGGATGACACACTTGCATGTGTCTCACTTCTCACACGGGCTACATGGGGTCAGGGTAGGGGGAAGGGGGACCTTGCTTCTATTCATACACTTCTGTGGAGGCTGGACTCACGGACAGACTGCTCCAGTGGTAATAAAATGTAGTGAGATGAATGTAACGGTGGATTTTGAGATTCAGAATACACAATTGTGAAACATTTAAAAGAAATATCAAGAAATTAGGAAGCCAGTACGACAGAAATAGGCAGCTAGCTGGTGGTAGTCCCTGTGGTGAGTGAGGGGCAGGCACCATGCGTAGCTGTGGATGTGGTCAAACCTTCCACAGAAATTGAAATGTCCTTTTGAATGAAACACTGACAAGCTGTGAAGAATCTCCACCTTATTTTCCTGATTTCTACTCTCCACAGTGCATTTCCACAGAGCCTTAACAGCTGCACGCAGGCCTGTTCCAGCCTGGCTCCCTGCGTCTACACGAGTTGGGCCTTTGTCCGTGTTTCTGTCCCACCCTCGGTGCTGCTGCCAGTTCCTGCCAGCTGGCTTCTAGGCGCTGAGCAAGAATCGTCTCTGGGATCCTGTGCTCAGGGGCCGCCCACCTGTTCCCAGGCATTCTTCAGCCATGATTTCCTTGTGATGGCTGCTTAGCCTCAGCTGAGCTTCTCGTTTGATGGCCTGCAAGCTCGCTGAACAGGGTAGTTTCCTTGTGTCAGGATTTGACAACTGCCTCTGTTCTTATGTCATCTCCTATCTATGCCAACAAGTGGCACACGGAAGGCCTTATGCTGACAAGGGGACTCTCATTCCTTCCTGATGTAACATCTATCCCAGGCAGCAGGCTGGTACAGCTGTTAGGATGTTGTTAGGATTCTTTGTGCATGAGTGGGTGAAACCCATACCACACTGCAATAGACTCCTGATGTAGTCATTCCTTTGGATGATCATCAACATTAATGTCAACCAGTGCTCTGCCTCTGACCACAAAGGCCTTCAGAATGATGCAACAAAACACAGGAAATATAATCCCAGAGACATCTTGAGGTCTGCCAGCATTCTCTGCTAAGCTGGTATGTGTATCCTTAGATAACACTCTAGCTGTAGGCATCAATAGTGCGTATTTAAACTGTGAAACTTCAGAGCACAGGCCAGTATCGGGACATTTCTGTCTAGAACCAGTGAACAGGATGTGGCCTGTGCAGCTGTAGCCTCTGCTCTGATTATTTGTCTCTTGCATCGGAGGCTCAGTTTAGACTTTCTATAGACTTATCAAGTAGAGGTCGTGCTGTCGAATTTGCAGCCTTTGGAGGTCCCCCAAAGCCTGGGACACTGTCTCCCAGAACTCTGACTTTGGCTATGACCTGCCATACAACCCTGGGGAGGCAGCCAGGATCCACACCACATCCAGTGTGGCAGAGGAATCTGGGGAGGTTTGCTCTGATCAAGCACATCTCCCTGCTTCTCTCTGAACAAAGAGTACCAATGTCCAACAACCCAAGAAATTCAGAAGCAAACTAATTTTATAAAGATGAGATAGCACATTGTTTGGTATGTAAGGGATGGCCATGGTTACCCTAGTTTGACTGGCTACATGTGCCCCTATAAAATCATCCTCCAAAGGGGCTAGGTTTTACTCAAATCTGTGTATTTTATATCTGTTCAGTCTTTTAAGTATTTAAGGAAACAAGGCCTGAAACACAGGGAAGGAGGACCCAAGTGGCAAAGCTGGTCTGAGAGGGCCAGGAGACCTGCGACTCTGTACTTGTCTCAGATGAGACTAGGGGAACAAGAGGGTTGGCTGGCAGAGAGAACACAGGAACCAGGCAGCTGTAGTAACTGCAAATGATAGGCTCAGGTTTGCTGCCCATGAATCATTAACTCACAAAGTCTTAGTGCTTTGCAAGAAGCTTCTAGCAACTTCCCGAAGACAGTTGGTCCTAAGCTCATTGATTGTAAACCCTGAAGGAACTACTCAAAGCACTGAAGCTCAAAGGCACAGAGGAGATGTGGCTTCTGCAGCAGATACGGTAGAGGCCCAGAAAGGCACACATTGCCCTTTAAAACAGCTTCACATGTAACTGCTACATAGTAACACATGTATCTGTGGAAGTATGTGTCGAATGCAATACATGTCACTATATATACTATATACATCCCCCCCACAAACACACAGTGGAATATTATTCAGTTCTAAAAATAGAATGAGATCTTCTCATTTGTGGCATACACCAAAACAGAACTCGAGGGAGCTATGGTAAGTGGAAAGAGCCAGAATACATGTTCTCCTTCAGATGAAGGTTAGAAAGTTGATCAATTTATTCTGCAATAACAAACCACGCTAATAACAGTAGAGTGAATTCTCTGCATAGAGATGACATTTACTTAAACCTGACACTGAAACGCTGAAGGAGAACACGAGTCTCATGTTCCAGTAGATTACTAAATTCTGTCAGAGTTGAACCTTGGCTCTTTCTGAAGGGGCGTGTCCTACCTGCTGTCTGGATGGGCATTTGCACAATGGGCGAGCAGAGCATGCTGTGGGACGGACCGTGAGAGCCGCTTCCCTGCGAGCTAGAGCAGTTTCTAGCTTCTTTCACCCCACAGTGGCTCCGCCAGCTCTTCCTGCATTTGCTATTGCTATACTTTAAATGCACTAGATTAAAATGGGGTTATTTAATATCTTATTTATAAAAAGTTTACATTTACAAGAAGTAGAATTGTACTTTGAGAGAGAAAGAAGAGAATTAACAGGAACAGAGCTTATGAGATGAAGGAACAGTTGCGTTTGCTGTCTGTGGTCAGGTGCAGTGGCATGGGGCAGAGCCTGTAGACCCCTGTAGACCCCTCAGGCAATTGCATTTGTACTTGATGCTTTGTAAACCAGAGCTTCAAGTGCTCTCAACAACAAAACACAGAAACAAAAGCTTCATAGCAAGAAAAGGCTTAAAGCAGGTAGAATGCTGTTGAGTTAAGGACGACATGGTAGATTCCATATTGACAGGGTAAAGATTTTGGGAGCAGAGAATCAACCAAACAAGTGACATAGTGGTAAGGGAGGCAAGAGAGTCAAAAAAGCTTCATCAACTCCAAGTGTGTCCAGTGCTTAAGCTGACTAAGGACAAGGGGTACAGAAGGGGCCGGGAAGGGTCTCTGCCATCTGTAATAGGCACTTGTGGGTGACATGGGGTAGGAGTCACCAGTGGAATAAAATGCTACAGCCAAGAGAAGACACAGAGAGGAAGAAACAATCTACTGCCGACTGGGATACGAGGACTTTAATAACCCACTGCCGAACACGACAGTGTGAGAGCCATCAGACTGGGTGCAGCAAACTTTCAGGAGCTAACTAAAGTGGAGCCACCTTGTGTTAACTATTTCAAATTGCTAGACTTTCATGAAAACAGAAAGCAGACTACATTACGGTTGATGGAATAGCACGTTAATGACTTCATTAAATAAGGGCGGTTCACCACCTCCAATGCTAGGTACTAAGCAAACGGGATCCACGTTTCATTGAACACAGTTTAAGGTGGGTGACGGGCAAGATGGGGCAGACCGTGGCATCTCAGTCCAAACAAAAGCCCATTAACCCCAAAATTTTGGCCCCATGGATTGGGTATTTATTCACAGAAACTGAAGAATTGGCTCATGGTCAAAAATAATTTTTTTTAATCAAATAAATCTTGGACTTTAGCTCAGACTTAAATTTTGTTTTTAAAGAAGCACTTAGGAGCCTTGGGCAGCAATACTGAAGGCAATTTCCACAGACTAATGGAGCGGCTGAAGGGAGAGTGAGTGGAGACGGGGAGTATGTAATGAACACAGCGTTTCCTTTCTGGACTAGTTATAAAATAGCCCCTCTCTGATGAAACAGCGGGCAAGGACATGCGGGAGTTTCGTTAGAGCCCAGATAAGCTCACATATGTGTTACTACAGATTAAGAGTGGAAACCAAAGCTAAAGTCTGTATTGAAGAAAGGAGCCTGCTGTCACGGGCTGTATGCCTGTGAATTTAACCACAAAGTGAGATAAACGGCAACAGAGAGTTTGTGGACTAGTGACCAGTGGTCTTAACTTGGTCCATGGAAAATCTTCATAGAATTTTTTCCTTTTGTTTCTTATATAAGGAGGGACTTAATTTATCTAGGTAAACATAAAAGGTAGAAAAATGAAGACATTGGTTAAAAAGCCTATTTCGACACTCCCTCAAATAGTTGTTAGTGGGCCCATATAAAAATGATTAAAATAACTATGTACAATTTTAATAAGGGGCTAACATTCTGATTTTTAGACAATACCATTTTTTGAGAAATGTCTTTGATTAAAAACATATCTGGAGAAAAGGAAAATTACTATTGCTGATTACATTGCTGATTACTATTGAAATTACATTGCTGTAACCATGGTATCCTCTCCTGTATGGATAATTATCATGACTTATGCAGTATTCTGAAATATTATCTCATTTACAAATTTTACTTCCATGTTTGCTCCTTTATTTGCAACATAGTATTATTTAGAAGACTTAATAATTAAACCATTCAGTTATTTGATTTGATGTTCATATAATGCCAGGAAGTGATCTAGAGCCTTATTTAATATTTCACTTTTAAACAAGACATAATTTTATTCTTCTTTTATAAAACATACTAGTATGTTGATATCACTAACTCAAAGCAAACACAGTATAGCTATTATATCAAATGAATCAATACGCATCTCACAAGGTTTCCCATAGTTGTCAAGTAATATACTTTTGTGGTTACAATTTATTTTACAAATATCTGAATAAAGCTAGTTAAAGACAATGTTTTTAAGTGATTGCTATAATTATGTTGTCTATAGAGAAAAGATGATTTTTGTCAATAACTACTAATCTATAATTTGTTTGAAACATTTTGTGAAAACTATATTGTTCCTCAGATATCTGTCTGTTATTTAGTAGCAATTTCCTATTGCCACTAAATTTACCAGCTTCAGGTATTATTGGCAATGAATTTTGTTGGTGGAATTTAAAAAAAAATTAGAAAAGCTATTTAAATGTAGTGACTTAAATGGTCAAATACAGGAGGTGTTTTATGGGGGCCCAAGCAAGGGAACCCTATTGCAACAGAGCAAAGTCAGATGGGTGCTCAGCCAGAGAGTCTGTGCAGGAGGTTGCTAGGGAAAAACAGACTTTTTCACTAACTCACTTTCCGTTGTCTCAACCCAATGCATAGGTATGCTGAGTTTGATAAATTATCTAATGTAAATCCAATCTTTCTTTAACAAAAACACAAATTTATAATTCAACAGTGTGTGTGTGTGTTTGTGTGTGTGTGTGTGCAATATATATATGTAAGATCTGGAAGTTTAACTGAGATGATGCTCACTGAAATAAAGGTGCATCAGTACAGAGTTGGGGATGCACTGGTTGCAGCAGTGTAGCAGAGTGGAGGAGGCACTGTCCTGGCAATCTTTCTAAGAATTCTATCATCATAATTAATAATCCATCCATCAATAATCCACAATTAATCAATCAATCAATCAATCAACCAATCTCTCTCTCTCTCTCTCTCTCTCTCTCTCTTAAAGGGGCTTAAACCAGACAATTCACATTAAGATCACAAGCCTTAGATAGGTGAAGTCAAGGTACAAAAGGTGCACATCCTAGACATAAAATACTACAATGGCCTCTTGGATGAGTGTGATTTCACTGCAAGCAGAAAGGTGATCTGTTCTATGTGACTGAGAAACAATACTAGAAATTTAAGTAGGATAACGGACAGCATAGAAATGCCAGGATGCTGGGACAATTTTGCCTTCTGTCAGAATTAAATAAACTTAGTGTACACAGTGATGGAGAAAGAAATGTTGAGTTAAATAAGAGACTGAGGACATAAAGCAGGAACCCGAACCAATTTATAAGTAAATAATAACACAGTATATTGTAACCAAGCCATATTAGTTACATTAAAATGAATCATCTCAGTGTATAAATCAAAAGATAAAGACTCGGATAAAAACACAAAAGACAATCCGTAGTAAATGTAAATGCACTTATATGAGAAAGAAAAAAGTGAAAAAAGCAAGCCTATGGAATTAAAGAAATCCGGAGCAATGGACCACAGCACTGTGGCTGTATCCACTGATCTTTACTCTTGGAAACAAGAGGATGCATTTCAAGTTGAGATTTAACCATAGTAAACAAATGACATATGTAGATGTGCATGTACATACACACACACACACACACACTCACCCCCATGCAGACTCTTAGAAGTTATTCACCAAGATGTTTAATAATGATTGTTTTCTTCTTCTTAAAGATTTCATTAAACGAGGGCTTTTTGCCACTGAGCTGATGCTAAGTACTAAGTACACAGGCTCCACCTGTCATTGAGCTGAACAGTTTACCAAGATAACAAGTAACTGATTTTATGGCTGACTTATCTACCTATTTTTGCTTTTGCATGTATGCTTATGTGTTCTTGTATGTGCATGTGTGTGTCGGGGGGGGGGGGGAGTCTATATGCATACATGGTCAGGTACATAAGGGGGCCAGAGGCCACATTGACGTTTTTCTCAACTGCTTACTACCCTACTTTCTGAGCCAGATGTTTTACTGAACCTGGAGTTCATGCATTCTAAGAGACTGTCCAGCAAGCCTGAGGGATGTCTTGGTCTCGCCAGCCTGGGAATTACAGAGGCATAGCCTCATTCATCTTTTTATATTAGTCTGGGGATCTGAACATAGATAGGTCCTTGTGCTACAGAATCTTATGTCAGCTTGACATGAGCATTTTTCTTAATTGGTGATTGAAGTGGAAAGGCCCAGCCCATGGTGAGTGGCTCCACCTCTGGGCTGGAAGTCCTGGGTTCTATAAGAGGCAGGCTGAGCAAGCCATGGGGAGCAAGTCAGTAAGCAGCACTCCTCCACAGCTTCTGCATTAAGTCCTGCCTCCAGGTTCCTGTCCTGTTTGAGTTCCTGTACTGACGTCTTTTAGGGATGAACAGTGATGTGGAAGTGTAAGCCAAATAAACCCTTTCCTCCCCAAGTTGCTTTGGTGAAAACAGCATCCTAAGACTGCATCTTCCTAGTTTTGATCATCTGCAGTTACTCTTAATCTAGACACAGTTTTGTAATTGGGCATATCCAAAGTACAAAAGAAAAGAAAAAGTTTTAATGGCTACATAAATAGCAGCAGCAGTAAGCAGATGTTAGATTAAAGAACATTAATAACAGAAGAGAGCAATACCATGACAAAGAAGTAATCATGAAAATATATCAGCATCAAATGTCTACATGCTTCACAAGAGAGCTGCATATTAGAGGAAACTGCCCTTGATAGAATCCAAAGGGGCAAAGATAAGAGCATCGATTATTAGAGAGGTCAACAGTTCTCTCACACTAAGACTCACTAAGAATATAGAACCGTGGATACAAGACAGTTCAGTAACATAAATAAATTGACTTAATTGACAACTATAAATCTGTGCATAAGCATGCAATTCATTTGATTCAAGGGTAAAGAGATTACATACCAATACAGACAATGTGTTCTGCCAAAAAACAGACTTAAGACATTTAAAGAAATGGAAATTGTATAGAAATATTCTCTCACCTAAAATAAACAAGCTATGGAAAATAACATGAAGAATTAAAAAAAAACAAAACACTAAACAGCCGGGCGGTGGTGGCGTACTCCTGTAATCCCAGCACTCTGGGAGGCAGAGGCAGGCGGATTTCTGAGTTCAAGGCCAGCCTGGTCTACAGAGTGAGTTCCAGGACAGCCAGGGCTACCTGTCTCGAAAAAGCCAAATGCAAAAAAAAAAAAAAACCCAAAACAAAAAACAAAAAACAAACAAAACCACTAAACATATAGAAATAAAAAAATCCACACTTCCTAATAACATAAGGATCACATAGCTATTTATAAAAAGTCCAAAAATTATTGAATTCAATAAAAACATCTTGAACTATGATTTGCATAATATAGCTAAAAGGTGTGCAAAGGGACATTTAGAGTATCAAAGGGTTATAAGCAAGAACATTCTTGAATCAACAATTAAGTTTCTCTATGACAACAGCAAATAGTTTTTTAGTAGACTAACCAGAGAAGAAACAAGATTAAAGATACAAACATGAGTTTATACAAAATTTAAGAAGCCGGAGTCCACATAACTTGTTTCTTAAAAGATATCACACTCGATAAACACTGGTCAAGGTATTAAATTCGGATGGCGCATGGCAGGAATGAAATGACAGATGTCACTATAACTGTGGAGCACAGTAGTTGTAATAAGCAGTAAAGAGCTGTGAAGGAATGACAGTGATGTTCCACAACCTGGATAAAATGATGCTCCCTAAAAAGTACACGCTGCCAAAGTGACTGAGGGGAGGAAGAGAGCTGAAAAGGACACACACGCTAAACACATACATGCTAAGAGTGCAAAGTACTTAAGAGTCCGCAGATCTATGTATATGACTGTCATCATCTATCATCTATATCTGTCATCTATGTATCTATCTACTATTGATCGATTGACCAATCTATCTACTATCCATGTATCTATCTACTATCAATTGATTGATCGATCTATCTACTATCTATCTACTATTGATCGATCTATCTATCCAATATCTATCATCTATCTATAAATCATCCATCTATCATCTATCAATCATCTATTATCTCTGTATCTCATCTATCTATCTTCTATCTATCTATCTATCTATCTATCTATCTATCTATCTATCATATTTTATCTAACATAAACATCTATTATTTTACTACCAAGAACTAATATACATGTTTCTATTCATGTTAAGGAATTTTTTTACTTTTATAAATTACTTTTGTAACTGCCATTTTACTGCTTTATGGTCATTGCAAAGATTATCATGGTTAAAAGTCAATACGCAAAGGCAGCCACATTCTTTTTTGTAAAAATATAAAATAAAAAAAGATTTTTATTTGAAAATATTCCACAAAGAAATTCAAGAACTGGATGGTTTTGCTGGGAAACTTGCACTCTCTGAAGCTGAGACAATACTAATATTCTGTACAAATTCTTCAGGAAACACATGAGAAGGTAACATTTTATGAAGCTGTCATTTGTCTGATGTCAAAATGTCACCAAGACATGACATGATAACTGTAAGACAACATACTTTATAAACACAATTGCAAACAAAAATTATCAAACTGAATTTGACTATAAATATAAAATGGTATGTTGTTGCCAAGTGATTTTAACCCTAGAAAGGCAATTTCAGATTGCATCTGCAAAACTGTCCACATTAATTCACCATTAATTAGTAACTTAAGCTATAAGGTAATCTCAAATGTGTTGACAAAATTTAATATTTATTCCTAGTTAATAATTCTTAGCAGTATAATAGAGAATTTTCAAAATATAAATATATCTGAAGAAAAATTGCTTGACCTGAAAAGATCAGACCCAACATTTCCCTCTCTGATCTGAAATGAGAGGAGGGTTTTGGCTCAAACCACTTCAGACTAACAATGTTCTAGGCATGGAAGAAAGACGAACCTGCAGAGTAGCTTAGACCCAGCTACAGATGTCTCCATCACATCCCTCCCCAGGGCTTGGGGGACCCTGCAGAAGAGGAGGTGGAAAGTGTGTAGAGCCAGAGGTTTGGAGACACCAACGAAGCAAGAACCTCTAAATAAACAGGACTGTTGCACATATGAACCCACAGAAACTGAGGCAGCTTGCACAGGGTCTGCACAGGCCTGCATCTGTTGGGGTCCTAGAACTAACTGAAGGGAGAAATCTCTAACCCAGAAGCAATCTCCAGCTGGCAAATACTTGCAAATGCAAATTTAGTTTCCTTCAAGGGAATCTTTTTGGAGAAACAAAGTTACTCAAGGTAGACTGCATACCTAGCAGTGCATGGCCAACAGAAAACAAACTCAAGGGCACCCTTGAAGGTTCCTGGTCTTGTGGCATCATATCAGGGCCTTTCCTCACTCCTTTCTTCATGGCTTCCGGGCTCCAGGTTAGCACTTTTATGGGATTCTTGGGTGTGTGAATGCATGAGGTTTTTTTTCCTCCCTCTTAGGCTTTCTCCCCTCTGTTTTGTCCAATTCTGATGAGTTACCTTTTAATCTTACTATATTTTACTTTTTTATTATTATCCCTTAGAAGACTGTTGGCTAAGTAGAAACAGAAAAGGAGTGGAACCAGTTTGGGGAGGGGAGTAGAGAAAGGGGAAATGGTAATTTGAATATATTATGTAGCAAAAAATCCTTATTTTTAATAAAAGGAAAAAAGATTTGAGAAACTTTCTTCTCTTATCCTGTTGGATTTATTTTTTAACAAAAGTTGTGCAGCGTATTCTATTCTGAGGAATGTGAGCGGCTTGCAACTGTAGCATTATTTATCCTCGCTGCCCGCCCCCTATCATTTCATTAATTTCCTACAGGAAACTACAGTTAATAGAAAAGCAGAAGTGGAACTGGCTCATCCTACGGTTATTAATTAGAGCGAAGCTGCTTCAGTAGCTCAGGATGCTAAAAATACAGGGCTAAACAAAGCTGACTGGCTCTTGAAATGGAATTTCAACCTCAATAGTCTGTCGAGGAAAAAAAAACAAACAACAAAACAAAAAAAACCATGCACTAAAACCCTCATCTTCACTTAAGAAAATTCTCCATGAAATGTTCAGTAAAGAAAGCAACTTGGTGTCTATCCGTCCCTCCTAAGACTTCAGAAGTTAAAGGAATTCCAAAAAGAGTGCAATACATCACTGAAGTTTGAATAAGTTTCTCTTAAAAGCTATTAGACTCATTCTACCCATCTACAGGTTATTACCCACAGTCAGTAAAGCAAGAGGCTGTATCAACTATCTTATTAATTTTATATAATGGTTAGTAAACTTTAAAATACTGTGCAATAAAACTTTTAAATGTGTCTGATGGCTCCGGATCACACTGATAATTTATCGTTTGATGCACCATGAAGTGTTAGGTAAGTGGATATCATGCTGGGAAAATGCGCATAATTTCTGAACATGAAAACGTATTCTCCTGTAGTTCTCTCATGTGGTATAAGGTTATTGTTGCGAAGATTTCATAATTATTAAAAGTTCCTGACAGACGTGTCAGGCATGTCTGCAAGTTGCACAGGATGCCTGAATGTACCCGTATCATAAGGCTCCCCTCCCCGGGCACACCTTAGGACCCTGTCAACTGAAAGCTGTTTGGGGTCTGTCAGATTACAAACTGCTTGACACTCTCCTGTCAAACTCACAGCACAACAGAGTCAAGCAGGTGACTCTGAAATGGAGTGGAACAGATGGTGAGAAATACAGATGGGCAAAAGCCTGACCTAAGAGGGCGAAAACATGAGCGATTCTCTGAGGTACCTAGCTGTTGTTTCATTTGCTTATGAGGTCTTATCTTAAGGAAATAAAGGGAAAGGGAGGGAGGGAAGGGGAGGGAGGGAGAAGAAGAGAGGGAGAAAAGGAGATAGCTTCCGGGATGTGGACAACACCATGGCATAGAAGAAAGATTTGTGATCCTCTCTAAAATGTGTAGCGTATTACAAATGACCCAGTTCACTGCCTTTGGTGATGGGACCACTGAAGGACAGGCCCAGAGCATGCTCTGTTGGGACTGGCAAAGCTTGTAGAGTCAAGAGAATGGGGTGATGATGTGATTGCAGTTGAGGCTGCCCTGCACTGCCGCTAAGGAACTGAGGCACATCTGTTCTTGCCATTCATAAGAACACCTAGGTTTGGAACAGGTCCCCTTGAAAAAGATTTCCTATATTTTTTGCATATTCCTAGGAAGTCAGTGAAATTCATCTTTATTATTATTCTCTGGACTTACACGTTTTATACACTAACCTTTAAACTAACATAAAACCAGTGGGGGTGTGTTCTCAAGAAGTTGTAGAGAATGCATTCATTGTTTAAAGAATGTTTTAAGAGCGATGTTCTTACAAGTTTAATATATTTCATATTTGAAGGAAATGTGGATGTATGGGCTGGGTTTGTGTCAATGTGACACAAGCTGGAGTTACCACAGAGAAGGGAGCCTCAGTTGAGGACATACCTTCATGAGATCCACCTGTGGGGTATTTTCTTAATTAGTGATCAGAGGGGTTGGACCCAGCCCATTGTGAGTGGTGCCATCCCTGGGCTGATAGTCCTGGGTTCTACAAGAAAGCAAGCTGAGCAAGCCAGGGGAAGCAAGTCAGTAAGCAGCATCCCTCCATGGCCTCTGCATCCACTCCTGCCTCCAAGTTCCTGCCCTGTGTGAGTTCCAGTCCTGACTTCCTTTGGTGATGAAGGCAATGTGGAAGTGTGAGCTGACTAAACCCTTTTCTCCCCAACTTTCTTCTTGGTCATGATGTTTGTGCAGGAATAGAAACCCTGACTAAGACAATGGAGCAAGGGAGTCTAATTACCCCCATTACACAACAGCTCTGATAGAAAGCTCCAGTGTTTGCTTTAAGGTTCCTACGCCTTGTAGCTGTTTGTAATATGCATGAGCTTGTCACTTTGGTTCATATAAATGTTAAATAAAGCAAATGTTCATTTCTTACAGCTGGGGAGATTACATACCACTCACCTCACAGACTCCCCAGATCTGGATGCTGTTAGCATTGAAGGTTAGGATTCCAGCAGAGGGTGATCGGGCTGTATACAAACATTGAGGCTGTACCTCAATATAGATTCAGTATAGATCAGATACTTTGTATTCAAGTATTTTTGTCCTGGGAAGGTGTTAGCTAAACAATCAAGACAACGAAGTTTAAAAGGCAGAACAGTGGCCACAGTACCCAGAATTACAAGTCAGCTACATGAGCCTAAGCCATGCATTTAGCTAAAGGCTGCTCTTAGGATCTTTATCTCTATGGTTCAGGCCATGCCCCTGAGTACCAAGGACATCTTCACACCTGCAGGGAAGCACGTGATGTGAAACAATATACAAAATGTTTTCTGATGGGCTTTCCGGTTGGAAAATATATTTATATGGTTGTAACTATAGTTAATGTTTCT
Source organism: Apodemus sylvaticus (assembly GCF_947179515.1). Classification (NCBI taxonomy): domain Eukaryota; kingdom Metazoa; phylum Chordata; class Mammalia; order Rodentia; family Muridae; genus Apodemus; species Apodemus sylvaticus. Next base: position 3,241,933 of record NC_067472.1, read on the forward strand.
TAAGAATTTCATTAGCACCCAATCCATAGTAAAGAATATGACAAATCGAAAAGACTTCAAAAAAATCATTTGTTAAAAATATGCAAAAGCACTAAGACAAGATTATGCAAAAAAAAAACCCTCCTACTGTATTTCTTTAGAAATTCTTGTCAAGAGGAACTAATAATGGACTGGTATTTGTTCTCATTAGTGTTCACCTAGTGACATTTTTTTCTGTAAGGTCACACAAAACCACAAATGCAGTCTATGTAAAAATGAAGCCTTTATTCATATCTAAGTGATGGGTTAATTCACCTCTTTCTCAAATGACTGCTGGTAGATTTGAGTCATTGCAATATATTATACCCATCAGGAAAAATGATGCATCATTTAAAAATATTAACATATAAATTTTATTGTGTGAGGATTAGGACCAAAGTAATCCTGCCAAATTAATTTAGGTAAGTGTACCAGCTAAATAAATCAGTGCCCCTTTTACTTCTAAAAGCACTCTAAGCAATTTCGAGTCATTAAAAATACTTTTAGCTGCAACATTTTGCTTTTCCGTATGGCCTTAATGGTGGTGTGGCAGCGGTGCTGCTGCAGTTTTATGATCTCCCGATGGCAGCAACATTTTAGTAAACTACAAAGAAAATGAAAATCAGGGGCAATTTTTGAACAAGTCTTTTAAATTGTTAAATCAAAAATGGCATAAATGTCGCAGGCTCTTACAAATTCTAATTTCCCGTAATCTTTTTGCCAAACATTCAATAGGAGATGAACCTTCTCTAAAAGGATACACAGAAGTGGTAACAAATTGCAAAGGAGTTCGGAATCCCTGGGTAATGTTCTGAGAAAGTTTTACCCATTTATCTGATTTGCTAATTTATGAACTGGCGTTAGAGTCTTGTGACTTAATTTCTCTTAAGCCTACAAATGCCTCATATAGAAAAATGTCATTATGTTTCATATCTATTTAGATTAAAAGCCCAGTCCCATGCGGCAAGAGACAGTCAATTATTTTCATTTTATGCTGTTCTTATGAAATATTGCAGTTTTTAAAAGGTACTTCTGGAGAATGAGAACTGTTCACCAACATATTTTAATGCGAATTTTAGGAGCCTGGATGCCAGAGAGAAAATAATTTAAAAACATAACTTCAGATAAATTATATTTATAATGATTTTATAATTTTTTCCACTAAGTTTTCTCTGATAAAAATGACTAATTCTTTTTTCCATTCCTGTCATTCTGTTGTAAGAGTTGGATAGCATACTTTCTTTCTAAGGGAAAATCATGATGAACTCATAGATCATTTAAGATAAAAGTTCCCAGGTTCTATTTCCCATACAAAATCAGACCTTTAGGTTACTCTCATGTCATGAAACAGAGAGAAAATGGCTTCATCCATTTCCATGTGGAATGGTGACCCTTTCCAAATTGAATAAAATCAGCTTTGGGTTTCGTATTTTAAAAAGAAAACTCAAGGAGAAGAACAAATCTGTTCTCTTTGTGCCATCCCACAAGAGGATGCTTTCTGGACACACACCCTATACTATCTCCGAAGACAGCAGTCAAGAAGGTGTGATCTGAGAGGCAAGGATTTCGGCCACTCCTGCAATAGAGATGGGTCTGATTGGGGTTAATGAAGTTAACGTCTGTTAATTTGATAAGTGGGCACAGAAGGTGTGGGCTTTGATATAAATGCTAGACACCAGAGGGTCCTTAGTCAATACAGACTATCGAATGGCAGACTGCTCAGTGTCCCACTGCATGCATTTTCAGAAAGTTCCTCAAGGGAGTGAGGAAGTGTTTGTTGCTGTCTAAATCTGATTGCTATTGCTGTAACAAAAACTGTGACCAAAAGCAACTTTCAGAGGAAAGAATGTATCCCCTCTTACAGCTTGAAGCCTATCAGAAGTGTGAGTCAAGGTAGGAACTTAAGACAGGAACCCGGAGACAAGATCTGAAGCAGAAGGATGCTGCTCACTGGCTTGCCCATCCTGGCTTCTTACACAGCCCAGGACCACCTGTTCAGGGCTGGCAATGCCCATGGGCTGGGCTCTTCCGCATCAATTCAGTCAAGAAAACGCCCCATAGATAGGCCAAGCTGATGGAGGGAATCCCTCGATGAGTCTCTCTTATGTCTCGATTTGCTGATAAGAACTAACCAGCTCAATGATTTCATCTTTGTGGTGTAGAGTTTCTTGGAACAGACAAGACAGTCGGATAATAACATTATGTTCATGTAGACAGGAGGCTGTGTGGATGTGGGTGATTTTGGTTCTTAACCAATATAATCTAAGAACAAGATTCTTTACCCACAAATTAAACAATTAGGGAGTTTAGAAATGCAAGAACTGGTTAGAATATAATCTGCAGTTCAAGTATAGTCATATAATAATGCCCAGCAACCTTATGGCAAGTAAAGTCAGAGCATTTATTAAATGCAGGTGAAACAGAACAATGCACTGGAGTTCCAGAACCTTCTGCAATAGGGTTTTATTCCTGTCTTCCTGAGACTTGTCTTCACCATCCTTCCTCATTTCTTCCCTTTCTGTCTAGTCACTCTGCCTTTCCTTTAGGTTTTCTAAGTGGGAATACTATAGTATGGAAAACCGTAGTTTCTTGAGAACTCAGATTTCCTTGTGGTCACAACAGGGAATCATTAAACCCATAAAGGACTAGGCTATCAGAGGTTAGAGGCACAAACCAGTCAAAAAATCCAAATAGTAAAGCAAGAGAAGGGCTACACTTGCCAGGGAGAAGGGACTGCCTAGCATTGCAAAATGCTCTTGTGAGCCTGCCTCTGGGTACAGGTCTTACTGAGCTAAAGACTTTTTGGTTGCTCTTATACAGAAAAAAAAATGTCAGAGACTCAGTCACTTGAACAAGAAACACTGGTTCATTTATTTGTTTTCAAAGCAGGGTTTCTCTGGAAACAATCATTCTTTTGTTTGTTTGTTTTTTGGGTTTCTCCAGAAACACTGGTTCTTAAGAGTTCTGAGACAGTGGGTTAGCCTGGCTTCCTGGTGAGGGCCCTGTTCCTGTCAGGGTGATGGCCACCTTCTGTTCAGTCTTTGTAGGGGTCAGTGAGGAAGGAAAACCCACAAGTCCTACTCGCAACCTAGCTGCTTCCTTACCTCACCTCTTAATATCACAGTGTAGGGCTGGCTTCCTTGTGTGAATTCTGGAAGGCACAAACACTCAGTCCATAATGATACTCTAGCCAAGGCTCTTTCCGACTCTTTTGCCCCCCAAAGTTCAGCTGTGTAGAATGTAGGTTCCACTACTCTAAGTCAATAATGACCAAGGTAAGCCCTGCAGCTTTCCATACAGGTCCAGGGGCTTTTTGAATCAGTTCTACCCGACCTGGATGAAGTTTGGTGCCACCTACTGGTAGTTTCTCCAACTTAAAAATTCATGGAGGCAATTCTAAACCCTCAAACTGATTCCGACTTCTGGGACAGTGGCACTGACTCCAGGCATGCTTGAAGTTGGTGCACAATTTATAGGCCTGATCCAGAAGGCACAGGCTGAGAAAATAGGAGGAGGTACAAGGATCCCAGTGCTGAGTTAGTGTTTCCATCTGGCAGTACCACAGCCTCCTGGTGGCTTCCTCATGAGGAACTTGGAGCAAAAGGAGAAAGCAAGAACACTATTCCTTGACAATCACTATTTTTCACTCAAATAATTTTTATTTAATAATCAATAATTTGTTAATTTAATTAAATAATTAAATTTAATAATTTCATTATTTCCAAGTGCATTATTTAAAATTTTTATACCACTTCAATTAAAATATTAATTTCATCATGACTGAGTTCAACAAATGAGCTTTTAATGTTTATTAGGTGCACAATGAATTGTAAAGATAGTAAGAAGACATCTCTGACTTCTTGCTTTTGATTCCATGTGACCTTATTTATATAAACTGAGACCAGATAAGAAAGCCTAGTAAGACGGAGAAGGAAACATTTCAAAGAGAAGTCCTGAGGCTTAAGACTGAGTTTTCAAGAATAAAGACCCCTTGTTCCTAGCTCATGTGCCCTCTCCATTGTTGATAATCTCTCTCCATCCTTTGCCCAGCCAGTCTTGTCTCTTCCTTCATGACATATATCTGTATATCATGTATGATTTATAAAAATGATCTAATGTGCACATAAATTCTATAATCCACATAATAGAGAGATCCTGATATTTCTTCCTGAGTCCAGCATATCTCTCTTAACATGACAACCCGTGCATGTGGGGCAAACCACACAATCTCATTGCTCTTCCTGGCTCAGGACAAGAGCGTTGTGCATACACTCTGACATTCATCCACCTGCTGACAAAAACCTAGGCTACATGTATACACAGCCACTGCAGTTAGTACTATAATAAACATGGAGGTGCAGGCCTCTCGGTAATAGACTGAATGTACACTCTTCAGGGTATATTTGGTAAAACTGGACTGAAGGGCGGTTCTGTTTTTAGTGTACTGATTCCCACATGGACTGTATGCATTTATATACCTATTAGCAGTATGTAAGAGTTCCCCTTTCCCCCTATACCCCCAGCATTTGTGTTCCTAATGGCTGCTATTCATAAGGTGAATGAAATATAATTTTATCTGTCCACGACACTGAGTCCACCAAACTTAGCTTTCCTTTGACATAGGGTTTGTCAGTACCTGATTGATACCAGCCCCCCACCCCACATACATATGAGAGAAAAAAGAGACAGATAGACAGACAGAGAATATGAGAAAAGATGTAGAGACCTTCCCTCTTTTGGTTTGTCAAACAGGATTTTACTATGCAGTTTCTACTAGCTGGGAACCCAGTACATCGAATTCATGGCAAGCCCGTTGCCTTCACCCTCTCCCCCTGTTCTTGTATTGCATGTGTAAGCCTCCATGCCTGGCTTGCACAGGGACTTGCCATCTATTTAGTTCACTCTGGAACCCCTAGTACCTGTCCAATGAAAGCCAGGAGGAGACCCATCACAGGTAGGAATGGGGAGGAGAACCATCACTAGTAGGAGGGGGGAGGGGACCATCAAGAGTAGGAGGGAGAGGGGACCCATCACAGGTAGGAATGGGGAGGAGAACCATCACGAGTAGGAGGGGGAGGGGACCCATTACAGGTGGGAGGGGGAGGGGACCCATCACAGGTAGGAGGGGGAGGGGACCCATCACAGGTAGCAGGGGGGTAGGGGACCCATCACAGGTAGGAGGCAGTGTGTGTTCATATTCCTGTCCTCCCAGCCATAGGTGAGCTTCTGAACACAAAGATTCACAATGCCAGCTATGTTTAACTATCTGAGGAAAGGCAAAACCACACAGAAAATAAAAATACTGCAAGGCTAAATAGAGAAGGATGCTACAGTGTACAACTATTAACACGCAGCACATTTTTCCCTCCCTCCCTCCTTCTTTCCCTCTGTCTCCCTCCCTCCTTCCTTCTCTCCCTCCCTCCCTCCCTTCCTTTCTCTTTCCTTTAAAAAAAAAAACTTTTTGGGTAAGTAGCTTTACATTTTCATTTTCAATGTGCCCCCAAAACTATATAGGTGATCCTGAGTAGTTGTTAATCTAAGGGAGATGAACAAAATTCTCAGGAAGGAGATAAGCAAAGGAAAGTTAGTCCCTGCCAATAGCAGGAACTAAGGGCAGGAGCTTCATGATTAGAGGGCTCCTGGCCCTGATTGGCTCTCCTGATAAAATCCCTGCCCCTGATAGGTTTCGGTGATATAATACTTCTTGAGACTCCATTTTCTGTAATCACTTTTGGGAATGGCTATAAGATTGGGCATATACAGAAGCTAATGTACTCAACTGTGCTTGGCAAAGATGGCATATTTCTGATCTATGATACTAAGAGGTAAGCGCTGTGCATTTTATGCAGCTATTCTCAAACTTATGACTTGAAAGTAAATCCACAGATTTGTTCCCATGATCAGTACACCACATGTAGAAGGCTCATGGTGTATGGTAAAACTTCCCTTTGTTGGATTCCTTTACAAGCATGTCCTCTTTGGGGACAGCTGGCTACTCTGCTGCTGAGACCTATCGCTATGTGAATGAAACTCAAAAGATTGCCCTGGTAAAGTCCGGAACTATGTAAGTTCTTCGCTTTCCGCCTGGCTGATGCTGTGTTAATAAGTATTTACTGAGTCCCTACTTAGTGTCAGATACTCTTAGGAAATGAGAAAAGGGTGGAGTGAAAATGTGGCCTCTTCACCTACAAATGTCAGCCCTGTAAGTGTCAAAGACCAGACATGCTAAGACAATATGTGATCTCTCCTTTCTCTTTACCCTTTATTTACTTCCCTTTCTTTTTTCTGAATAACTTAGTTTTAAAGACATTTCGGTGGCCAGGGCAAGGGACATATCTACAACTGAGGCAAATGGGGAGTCAAAACGTACTCAAACAGGGCATCTAAAATGCAGTGGAGTCAGAATCCGCCCATATTCAGGAGTGAAGAGGTATTCAGGAAGGGGACAGACATGCTGGGCCAGTATAGGGAAGTGTCAGCATGGTTGGGAAGACACCTACAGAGAGACTGCATGGCCTGGTGTATCAGACCTGGCAGGTGGGGGGACCCTGGGCCTGAGTGGGAAAAGCAGGTGCACATGCTGGTAACCCCGCACAGCACACAGTAAGACAGCATCATCAGGGTAAGAAGCATTGGTGGGGCAGGAGCCAGCCCAGCTACAGTGCTGAGGACCAAGGTGGGAGGGGAGAAAGGAATCGCACTAGGAATGGAGAGACAGGAGGCTTGTTACATATAAGAAACAGCACACAATTCAGAGAGTAATCCTGCTAAGGATGGTGGAAAGCAGGTTCCTCATCTACTTAGAGAAGAGTCATAAACTTGGAGAGATGACTCAGCGGTTAAGAGTCCTGACTGCTCTTCTAAAGGTCCTGAGTTCAAATCCCAGCAACCACATGGTGGCTCAGGACCATCTATAATAGGATCTGATGCCCTCTTCTGGTGTGTCTATAATGCACTCATATAAATAAGTCTTTAAAAAAAAACTTGAAAGGAAAGAAAGGAGCATGGAAACTCAGTTAGACTTGAAGTTTTCAGTGGATACTTGCAATCTTCAATAGACAGAAAAATAAAGATCACGTGCACATCCTGAGAGGCCTGGGAGAAGTCACGCTGTGACAGCAACAAACAGGCCTAATGAGACTGCAGCCTCTACATGTAACTTTACATGAAAGGAACCACAACTCTGTGGTAAAACAGTGAGGGCAGAAAAATACAAACAAGAGTGCAACTCCTCAGTTCACACCACAAGGCCACACCCACAGACTACGGATGTCTGCAGAAAGGACACTCATAAATCCAAGAGAGAGGATGCAGTGAGGAGAACAAGGCTGAAGATTGATTGCAAAGCAGACTTGCTACTGATAATGACAACACCTGGGTTGATCATGAAGAGACAGACACTGGGTGGAGCCAAATGGAGCGAGACTCTAAAATACACTATAAAATAATCCCCCCTGAGGGCCAAGCATAGTCAAGGAAAGATTGAGAAACTGTTTCAAGAAAAATGAAACAGCCCCTGGTTCTACACTAGATATAGGCCATGTCTTGGTCACTGTTCCACCGCTGTGAAGAGACATCACGCCCAAGGAAACGCTCATAAGATAAAGTATTTAATTGGGGTCTTGCTTAGTCCAGGGGTTCAGTCCCTTATCGTCCCAGCAGGGAGCATGTGGCATGCCGGCAGAAGGTGGGATGTTAGCTGGGAGCTGCATCTTAATCCATAGGCAGAAAGGGAAGCAAGACTGAGCCTAACATGGGCGTTTGACACCTCAAAGCCCACCAACAGCAACACACTTCTTCCACCAAGGCCACACCCCCTGTTCCTGCTAATCCTTTTGAAGCATTCTAATATATGCTCCCTGGAAGTATTCAAATATATGAACACTATAGGAGGCATTCTTATTCAAACCACTACCGGCTGCCAGTGATTGAAGAAACTGGTGAATCCTGAGTGGGATCTGAGGAGTGGTTAGTAGCAACAGTGATGTGTTCTCCATGCTGATAGCTGTACTGTGGTTAGACAGAAAAATATCCCCGGTTTTAGGAAAAATACATTTAACTACTAGGGGTATGGAGGTCACAGGTGATAAATTATTATAAAAAAGAACACGGAAGCTCTTTTGATACATGTGTAACTGTTTTGTAACTCATAATTAAAAAAGGATACAGTATCACAAGGCTTGAGCCCTGTTGCAACTTCAGGAGCATGAACACTAATTCCAAGTCCTAGAGGCCCAGTGTTCTCAGAACTACCTCATGAACTGATGCTGACAACTTCACTACTGCCCGTCACTGTGTGATTGGCAGTGGCACTATGGTCAGTATCATTATAATATCATTATCTTCTTCTACCAATAACCATCCATTAAATTCTCATACCATAAAGCTCACCTATTTAAAATATGCATGCACAGTTCAGTCATTTGTTGAGCAGACACACTCATTAGAACATTTTTATGTTTCCCCCTCAAGAATCCCCACCCCATGAGCTCTTCCTCTTCATTTTTACCCGTGATGATTTTATCCTAAGCTTATTCTGTTTTCTACAGAAACAGGAGGTCATGCCTCATAAGTACAGTGAGCAGCCACTGCACTGTTGATGGTCTGATGAATGAACGCATGCGCTGTTGCAGGACTGTGCTGACAACTGGTGTGTGCTGCACGTTTTGAAGACTCTGAGGCTATGGATGCTTTTCACTGGCTGTTTTCTATGTGCTCATTAAAACCAAGTGGTCCTCAAGCTTCTAGTTACCAAACCAAATGGAGCTCTTGGAATCTTAAAAGACATTTTGCAAAGTGCAAAGTAGTTGTGTCTCATTCACTGAGGATAATAGAATGTGGATGATGAAGTACTATTATATATTTTTGAAAGTGCTGAGGTCACTTTAACACAGATTAATAATAATAATAATATTAATAATAATGGCTGGGCTCCCACCCCTGCCATATTAGTAACCTGCAGTTGATCTCCACAACGGTATAAAATTCTTCAAATACAGGACAACTTTATCACACAATTGTGTTGAAGACGCATATATAAAAGAAGACATTTCTTCTGGCATAACCTATGACCAAAAAGCAGTCAGTGGGTCACAGATAATGAATAGCCACCAGTTGCAGCTTCTGTACACTCTACGTTCACTTCACACTACGGCAGAGACCGTTGTACAGTCAGCTTAGTGCAGAACACTCAAAATGGTCAATTATTATTTTGTGGCAATGATGAAAAATGTTTAAGCCTTTTCTTTAGAGTACTTCTTGAAGTTCTCCTATGCATCTGAAGATAATTGTTTATATAATTATTTTCTTCCAATTAGTGTTTGTTCTAAGTGGTTAATTTAGTAAGAATAAATAAGAATTCCTCGAGAGAATTGTATTAACTCACCACTAAAATAATCACTTTATCAAACTGAAAATAGATATCTCAGCTATAATTTATGAAGGTTTATATGCTTGTATTTATCCTTTTTAAACCTAAACCTAACAAATAGATACGATACATAAGGTTCAAGATTAAATAGGGCAAACAACAACAGTAACAACAGAGTCTCTTTCAAACGTCACATAAAAATATTTTTAAAATTAGTTTTTGGAATGATGGAAGAAATGTAGAGTGCTAAATATGAGATGAACCAAAACAAAAAATAATTAATATTTTAATTTATAAAACTTTCTTCTTTATTGGAAGGGCTTGGAAGATATGTGGAATCATCTGTGCTCCTACTTGTCCCTAGTAAAATGCAGCCAATGTAGAGAGAAGGCAGCAGTGGAACAAAACACTGCACGGTAAGTTAACGTAGGCATATACGATTCCACTCACCATGCTGCTGTAGAGAGGAAAAACTGCAATATTCTCAACAGAAGACTTGGATGCTACACCTAATCTATGTTGATAGTGTAGTGATTGCTGAATCTGAGAATTCATTTCAGGGGCCAGTGGCACAGTGATTGCAGCTATTGTGGAGCTCAGATTATAGATGAATGATATGTCTAATTCTAACAACAGAGAAAGAAAATGAGTGCAGTTCTGGACTCTACAGTGTGTGGAAGAAAGACGGACATTGTTCCACTGCACACTCAGGAGACGAGAATAATGCCTAGCCTCAACTCGATGAGAATGAAGGACCCTTGCGGATGCCAGAGGTCCTGAGGATGATAAAGTCTCATTTGCATAACCCCTGATTACTCATTAGGATTGTGTATGGAATGATTGGGTACATTATTGAAGCAAAATGAGATCATCTGTGAAACAGTATTCTTGCAGGGATCTTTGGAATAAATCTAAATGGAAGCTGTGGCTTGTCCACATGATAGCCTTCGGCAAAGCAATGCTATTCTGAGGACTGGGCCACAGAACAAAGGGTCACCGCTAGGACAGGCCTTACTTTTTCTGTATTAGAATGGGCAGACAGCATCGGAAACAGAATCACCACATACTCCTGACCCAGGAATCAGGCCAAATGCCTGTCTTTGCTCAGAGAGTGCTTTGGTTTCTGAAGGTGAATTATTTTCAGCAAACATGGAATAGGTGGTCAGTTGATCAAGACCATGTCTAAAGTAAAGATCGTCTCATATAGAGCATTGGGGATGAATCTTAAACCTATCTAGAAAGGGTAATTCCAGAGACTCAAATAAATACAATCTGGGCAGGAAAGGCAGAGAGAAGGATTTTGAGGTTGTGTATAAGGGAACACAAAGGTTGCTAGTCAAAGAAAAATGTTGATTTTGTTAAGAATGGATTAAGAGTCAGACCTGGTGGCCCAGTTTATAATCCTACCCGCTCTAGGAGCCTAGGCCAGAGGGTCATAAACCCAAGCAAGGTCAGGTTGGGCTTCAGAGCATGTTCAAACCCAGTCTGTGCAAATTACCTAGATCCCGCCTTAAAACAACTAAAGAGGTGTGGCTGCTGCATCGCATCGTGGTGGAGCACAGGTGTCTGTGGGTGCGGTCCAGCATGCCTAAAGATTCATCTGCACAAAGGACGCAGGCTACCTCTGTTGGGTGTTTTAATTGCTATACATGAGTAAGCATGTGCTGTAATTAATGTATATATAAAGAAATGATAAAACAATAGAGGAATGTAAAGGGAAGACCGACTTCCCAGAAGCTGATAGGGCGGTCACTGTTGACAAGGACACACAGAGCTTATTTCTCAAGCTCAGTGTGGTTATACATGTCACCACTGGCCCAGCTGTTGGTTCTAAACTACAGAGCAGGTTTTTCCTCTGGAGATGGGGGTCTCCATGTACAGTCCTGCCTGTCCTAGAATTCGCTATGTACAGCAGGCTGACCTCAACTTAGAGATCCACTCACTAGTCCCTGTCCTCTGCGTGCTGGGATTAAAGGCCTTCGTACCTTGCCCAGCTGTGCGCATCACTTTGTATGCTTCTAGGCACGTTGTTTCACACATGAGAGAAGGCACAGGCAGGTAACCATGGGTCCTAGGGGGTAGAGCAGGGAAGGCGGGGTTGATGGCCTGAGTGTGGGGTGTGGGAAACACCTGCCTCAGCCAGGACTAACCAGGAACACAGTATCTGAGCAGGCTCTGGCAGGCACTGAGAATTTTGGAGGTATGGGGGATTCCCACCAAAACAAACAGGAGGCTCTGAGATGAAAAGCCTCACTCTTTTCTTGGCGTTACTGTGTCAACACTTGGCAGATTCCTGGCTTTTGCCTGATGTCTGACTTCATGGAGTGAGAGACTTCATGGGAATCTATAGAAAGCATACTCTGCGGAGAGGTCACGCAGTGAGGAGCCCTGTCCGCGCACACAGATTAAATTCCTTCCTCAGCACTGACGGAAGGAAGGCCTGAGTGGAGTATGAAGTATACAGAGTGAGACCAGAGATCAAAGAAGACAGGTACCTGTTGGAACCCTCAAAATTAAGCTAATTAAAATAAAGGGAGAGGCTGGAAAGATGGGTCTGTGGTTAAGAATACTGGCTGCTCTTCCAGAGGACCCAGGCTTGGTTCCTATAGCAACCACATATCAGCTCACAACTCTCTGTAACCCCAGTTCAAGGAGATCTAATGCCCCCCACTGGCCTTGGTGGGTCCTAGGCATGTTTCTGGTTCACAACTATGCATGCAGCCAAACACCCATATACATAAAATAAAAATAAATAAAATCTTAAAAAGATAAGAAGAAAGGAGCAAAACCGGACAAAGGAGGGAAATGTAAAGTTAAAGATGGTGATTCTAAAAAACGTTCATGCTAAGCTTGTAGCACCAAGATATTCAGCTGAAAAAAGTTAAATTACAATGTTTTACAGCTAGCGTAGCTGAGTGTTTTCCCTTCAGTTCCCAACTCTATTCCAGCCCCACTTTTAATAACATCATTACCTGTGGCTAGACACCAGCCTAATTAAACTCTTATTTGGCCACTTTTTAAGAATATAGAAAATTCTGACACAGGAGGATTGCCTTATGGATGCGCAGGGAAGATTTATCACACGGGATTCCAATGTCCTAGAGGTTGCCCCTCTACCAGTAACAGAACAATTACAGCAGCTTTAGGGATAAACACAGTGCTCACAGGTTATCAACGAGCCAGTAAATTCTACTTAAGGAGGCACTTATGGTAGAGGCTGGATGTGATCTGTCACAGTATACTACTCTGGAGAAATAAATAGGACAGCGTAAACAAAGTAACATCTAAGATCACACATTCACAAATTCCGATTGCCCAAATCCATGTGGGGAACTTGTGAACATGGGCAGACATACCAGAAACATGTTTTGGAAAAATAAAATCATAAAATGTTTAATGGCATAAAGAGTCTTTAATAGAATAAAAATATTTACACTCTCCGGCTAACAGGACTGTATTATACTCCTTAGAAGGAGATTCTGTTTATTCTTTATCTTTTGTGTAATTAATGCCTTTAAGCCTTCAATACTATCCTCCAGTAATTGCTAATTTCAAAAGCCAGCTCTTGGCTGCGTCTTATGTTGGATATCCATTCCTGGGATTTAATCTTCTCTTGTGAGGCAGCACTGAGATCACTGCCATCACAGCAGATTTGCATGTGTTTTCTTTTCACTTCAAGGGAGATTTTCCCCCAGTCCTAGACTTTTGCCCCCTGACAAGGGCTTACAGAGAAGGAGGTCCTGATTAAACCAAGTGACAGAATGGGCAAGGGGGATGTTGGGTAATGGCAAAGAAATTTAAAAACAAAAAGAAAATAACCAAGACATCTCCTTTCTCAGTCCATGCTACATTGTTAGCTCTTCTGGTGTACTCCTTCTGTTTTTAGAAACTTGACCTCAAGCTCCTTAGCTCTTTCTTGCAGGCAACTGTCAGTGCACGGCCCACGCAGCCGAACCCTTTTAGCAGTGGGGCTTGAGCTCAGGGAGGAGCAGGGAATGCCATTACCACCAGCGCCCGTCAAGCACTCTGTAATTTGTGCTGCATGTACCCATTCTGAAACGTGTCAGGTGATGTGGTGATTCGGGCACTTCCATCTGGCCTGACAGCAGGTATTCAGGGCATCAACGTTCTCGGTAAATTTCATTTTCTTGTGACTTGAGAGTTAATTTCGCTGGCTTGCTGTCAGATAAAGCACGTTTTCTTGTTCCAGCCCCTCCCCATTTACATGGAATAACTAGCTGGATAACAAGGAGCCCTTAGAAGCATCACAAGAGAAGAAACCTGCAGGGATTTTAGCAATGAAACCTGCTAGCCACAGGAAGCTCGATGCTACAGGCCAGCTCACGAATGCATTTCAGTGAAGAAGTTCTGACACCCTGTTGGTTGGTGAGATGCAGTTGAAAAGCAAACCCAATCAGGTGATGCTCCCAAAGAACTGCTAATTTCATAGCATGTGCAAAGTGATGCCACTGACACGCATGTCACTGCCCTAGAATGTTCTTTCCACGATGAGATGACCCTGAAGAGCACAGTGCCGTAGACGACCACGGAAGTTCATAGGCATGGGCAGGTTGTTATTGACAACATGGGAGCCTCAATTGCAGTCCCTTTGATGGACACAAAGTCTTCTGATAGCCCCAGAAGGGTGCTGGGTTGCCAGGCAGGTCTGGTTTGCAATTTGTTTCACCTCTTCCATTCTAACATTGCCAGACACATTAAGTCTCCTGAGTCTCCTCTGACTCTCCAGAGACTGGCTTTTCTGCCCAGTACCATTTTGGTGGGGACAATTTTCATTCTTGCAATCAGTCCTGGGCAATCCTAATTGCTTTTCTAATTACCTGCTCTAGAATGCCAATTATCTCCTCATCCCCACAAAAAGCATATGCAATTGGCTAATTAGAACTCAGAGTAGGCAACTAGGAAAATAATTAGCCATGTGAGAGAACAATTAGTTGTTCCATCCATAAAGTTTTGCACCCATAAAGTAAAGAAGCTTTGGTTTAATCTGTTGTAATTTATAATGTGAAATGAAAACTGAACAGAACCAGAGGCTGAAGAAGGGTCAATGCTTATAGGCCTGGGAATTCTGGGATGTATGTTCAGGTATGGGCAGATTTGACATGTTTGAAAGAACTTTCCTGAAATGCTCTCCTATTTTCTTAATCTGTTTTGTGTATGTGGGGGGGGGTGGAGTTAATTTTGAGAGTGAGGTTGAGTTTTACTCATAAGATCAAAGGCAGGGATGTTACACAAAACCCAGATTAGCATGGGTGGTGTGCTAATTGCACAGAACTACTGTTAGAACAGTTCCATTAGAAGAGGGCATGTCTCACATCTTCCAAGGGAAAATGCTACACAGCTAGGTTTTTTTTTTAATTTAATTTTAACGATTTATTTATTTATTATATGTATGTACACTGTAGCTGTCTTCAGACATCCCAGAAGAGGGCATCAAATCTCATTAAGGATGGTTGTGAGCTACCATGTGATTGCTGGGATTTGAACTCAGGACCTTCAGAAGAGCAGTCAGTGCTCTTAACCGCTGAGCCATCTCTCTAGCCCCACAGCTAGTTTCTTGAGGCTGTGGTAAACAACCCAAACTTGGTGGCTTAAAATGATGGACGCTATATCTCTCACAGTTCTGGAATTCTGCAGTTAGTGCCACTCAGCCAGGGGGAGGGATGGTTAGGTAGGTGGCATTTCTCCAGAGACTCCCAAAGGAAGTCCGCTTCTTGCCTAAGGAGGCTATCTCTAAGGCCATGTGGCCTTTCTTTTACATGCAATCCAATACCCCTTGCCTTTGTCTCTGGACACCAGTGATCACACCTGTAGTCTCCTCAGAGCACCCAGAGCATCTCCATGTCAGGGTCCCTAGTCCAATCCTGTACGCAAATTCACTTTTACCACAACAGGGTAAACTTCATAGATTCCAAGGGTTCAGGATGTGATATTTTGCGGGGAGGAGGAAGGAATGTGAAAATCGCTGCTTCAGGAAGAAAACCCAAATGACACAGGAGCTTGGAGCACGTTTTTCATCAAGACCCTCAAGAGATAAAACATCTGTAGTTTATAACAGTCTGGGGTGGAATCTCTAGTAATATCTGCAGTACATGCATGGCTGTGAAGATGATTAGACCCACAAACACTGGTAAGAGACAGATGCTAAAACAAACGAGGTGTTCTTTCCTAGGTCGAAAATGAGAAGACAGCTAAATTCTCTAAGGGCAAGAAAGGAAGGGCTACCACTCTGAGAACTGGCTGCATCCAGTGACAATGACTAACGCTATGAGCATCGGTCTTAGTAGTCTGGGAAGCCTGTGGACTGATGCTGCAAACTCCATTCTCCAGAGCTGAGGGAGTACAATGGGTTCACAGTGTTCCTTATCATTCTTTTCTTACAGCATGACCTCCACTCACAAACAAGGCACAAGCCTGGTGATTACAAAGACACTCCCAACTCATTAGCATCTTACACATTGGCTTTGCCATCGATGGAGACATTAAAGTAACAAATCCCGGCTGGCAATGGTGGCAGGCCATGTATTAAATATCAGTTCACTGAATCAGTTAACAAAACTCGATATTATTGACTTGAATAAGTACCAGCTTGAACAAAAACAAAGATGATTATTTAACCACAGCCACTGTCAGGCAGACATATTACTCTAAAGAACAAAAACTAGTGTTTTACCATTTCTGACCTCAACTTGGCAATGATCCCATCTCCAGAGGGACATAAAGTCCAGATTTCTCAAGATGAAGCCATCAGTATATCTGTCAGTGTTAAAGGTTTTGCATTTTAGAAACACAGCTGGAAGAGGAGAAGAGGATTAGAAGGAGCACAGTGGGTCAAATGAATAAACTATTACCATAGCAACTTAACATTAGTGTTGTCAACCAAGCAGAGGGGAAGTGGAAAACAAAGGCCCACAGCGATTCCTAGGAGATGGAACAGTGCTCTGCCCTCTCCAGAATTAATGTGTACTAGAACTTAGAACCAGACTTTACTTGGGAAAGGGGGCACTGCAGACATACTTGATTCAAGTGATACTATACTGGATTAGGATGGGCCTGGAAGCTCATGATTTATGATTTCATTCCTTCTGGCGAGCATATATGAAGCCGGGCAGAGGGAAGGTGCATATATACAAGCCAAGAGACGCTGAGGAGCCACTGGAAGGGGGAACAGAGGCAAGGAGTCTTCCCCAGAGCCATCTAGGAAATACGGCTGACAGCCTGATATCAGTCTCTGTCTCCCAGAATGTTAGAGACAAGCGTCTGACTTTAGGTTGCATAGTCTGTGGTGATGTTACGGCAGGTATGAGAAACTTGGTATTGATTTCTGAAGCCAAGAAAGGAATGGTGCTATGAAAAATATCAAAACATTTGCAAGCGGCTTTGGAATAAGGACAGGTAGGGTTGGAAGAGTCCTGCGGGGCATGCGGCAGAAGTGCAGGCCTTGGAAGGACTTCTGGTAGAAACCTGGGGGTTTCCATAGTGGAGGGATGGAGAACTTTAGAGTGGTCCTATCATCTAAGGGACACAGACTGTCATGAATAGAGTGTAAGAACGCCACATGAAGACACACAGGTAACATGAGGTGAAGACGGAGTCAGAGACTGGATAGAGTGACACCAACAACTGCTAGCAGCTGCCGGAAGCCGGGAGGGAAGAGTGAAAGCTTCTCCAAGGAACCTGATGACTGAATTTTGGATTTCTGGCTTCCAGAACGAGAAGAGAAAATAAAGTCCTGTTATTTTATGGGATTTGTAGCAGCATTAGTAGGAAATGAATACTGAACCAGCTTGTAAATGACATCTCACAAGACAGGTCCCAGTGCAGGCCCACCATGGTAAGAGGTCTTAGCTGACCTCATCAATCACTGGACATACCTTCACCTCGACACTTCACATTCTGTATTGATATTATCTTAATCAAGCTATTTTCCCCAGCAAACAGTCTGAAGCGTTGAGAGCACAGCTTGTCTCTCCCTGTGATTATCTACTATGTCTTGAACAAAAATGAGCTCAATGTATATGCCTGTGAAGGTGCCTTACACAACACAAACATATATGAGTATGACATTTGTGAGTATAACATGTGCGAGTATAGCATGTATGAGTATAACATGTGTGAATAAAACATGTATGAGTAAAGCATGTGTAAGTAAAACATGTGTGAGTATAGCATGTGAGTATAACATGTATGAATATAACATGTATGAGTATAACATGTACGAGTATAATAGGTATGAGTATAACATATGTGAGTATAGCATGTGTGAGTATAACATGTGTGAGTAAAGCATGTGTAGGTATAACGCGTGAGTACAGTATGTGAGTATAACATTTGTGAGTATAACAAGTATGAGTATAACATGTGTGTGTATACGATGTGTGAGTATGACATGTGTGATATGACGTGTGAGTATAAGATGTGTGAATATGATGTGTGAGTATAACATATGCGAATATAACATGTGTGAGTATAACAATGAAGACTTAAATGGATATTCTCAGTTTGTTAAAGACATAGAGGTGACAAGTCCCTGTATATCCTGATATAGAAAAGCATTTTGTTTAAATTTTTTTATACTGCTATACAAGATGCATTACTCTAACTTAGAGAAAAAGAACTGATACACAGGGAAGTCAACATCTTGCTTTCCTTAACAAAGGCACTGTGGCAAAGCTAGGTCTTCTGACAGCTGACCTTAAATTATGTCATCCCTCCTTCTCACTAACACTTGGGCTGGGAGTTCCCACTTGTCCCCTGTAAGGGATTCATTGACAAGATCAGGAAGAGGAGCTGCTCTATGAGCTTAAAGAACATTACCTTGGAATGTTAAGACCCAAAGGTTATCTCAATAAGAGCTTACATTTGTACTTCGAAATTTATACATATTTTAACATTTATTACCATACTTAATATTCATAACAAACTCTTAGGAGTTATTGTTCTATTTTTTAAGAAACAAGCCTGCTGAGACAAATGGAGGCTAAATGATATAGTCATGGTTATTTAGATAACAGTTCTGAGGGCTTGAATCTATCCCTCTCCAAACCCAAACATTTGATTGGATAGCACCTGAGCTCCAAACCCCTATGGAACTTTATCAGACTCATTTTAAGAGGGTATGTTGTTCCCTTTATTGCATGACCTTCACACACACTTAAGTGTGTGTGCCTGAGGGCTTGATTACTATTGTACAGGTAATATGAATTAGTAGCTTCTATTTTATTTTTTTAAAATAATAACTTGTTTACAGCTACCAAGTTTCCCATCACCTCCTCGGGGCCATTAGCCTCCAGATGTACCTGGTTAATTACATTCATTGTCTCCTATCATTAGATAATAAATTTATTCAGTAAGAGAATCAGATTACCACATAATTTTCATATCATGTATGAAGAGACTTTGGTTTAAGACCTCATGTTATTAACATGGTGATAATGCAAACGATTCTAACACTTGTTGATTAGGACAACAGCACTCTCCAGCATCCTTTATAAGTACACCACTTTGAAAATACTGTATAGCAAAAAAGATTTGTCCTGAGAGTGGCTCCATGAAACCTGATTATTAGTTATGATCTTACATTTTTTATGACAGCTGCTATCTTAAAAGTCACCATTCAAGGCATTCTGGTATTTGTCATTAGCTTATAGAGGGAAAAATCTGAAGGGCAGAGAGGTAAAAATAAGTTCCCTGAAAGTCTTAACAGACTGAGCAGTGGAATCAGGAAAGTATCTGATACCCAACTTCATCTTCTTTGCCCTTGTCTTTCCCGAGCCCAGACACGTCATTCGTTAGGATAAGCACAGTCATTTCTACAGCTGGTTCACCATAGTCAGGTAGATGGGGTCAGAGCTGTGAGGAGGTCCCTGAACAATGAGGCAGAGAGCACTGGGGATGGACAGACAGACACGTTACTCTTTTCCATTCTTTACTTTAACTGGATCAGCTGTCAAAAGTAAAGACAGCTGAACTTATAGAAGAGTTTTTTTCTATTGTTTATTTTGTTGATTTAAAAACATAATACACATATTTAACAAATGACCCTGGAAGTCATCCATATTATAAGTCCTAAGGAAGCTTGGCCAAAGAAACCATCAGGTGAGTGGTGGAGATTGGAAGAAGGTAAGGTAACCTACAGATTTATTTGGTAAATATTTCCTGGCTAAAAAAGATTCAAGCCCGTGGCCTATGGCTTCTTCACCTTCCACTGTCTGTATGCGTTAAATTATTATGAAGATAGTTAAGAACAGAGACCTGTAGTCCTTCCATTTTCAAAAGCAAGGTAATACTATATGCATCCTTTATATAGCTTTAATATATGTAAAGATATAATAGTATATGTATTAGTTATACAATATATAATATACAATATATAAATTATATACAATATATAATAAAATATATATATATAAAGATAAAATAGTACATCTTTAATCCTTTATGACCCTGAATCATCACCTGCCATAGGTAACTTATCAAATATGTTCATATATTGAGAGGAATTATGCTGTGGGATAGAAAGGGCCTGGAATGAAAACACTTGTGGATGTTTTGATAATTATGTGTTGGTTTTAGTTAACTATAACCAGCTCACCTAGATTTGACCCACAAGGAGAAAAATTACTGCTCTCTGTTTTGGTGTGGTGTGATTCTTATAATACTTACACAAGAAAAGCAAGCACATACAGAAAGCTCCAAAATATCTTACATGTAAAGTGTGATGAACTTTCAGGAATCAAACACATCTACATTACATAACCATCGCCCAAGTGAAGAGGAGAAAGGATAACCAGGAAGCCTCCGTATTTACCCTTCCAGTCTCTGTCTTGTCCTCTAAGGGCAGCTGCCGCTGCTCTGCACTGACACACAGGTTTTGTGGTTGGTGACTTGGTAAACATTAGTGTCTCCTTGATGTGATGCTCGTGAGGTCCACCTATGTATGCTTGCGTGTCCTTTGGCATGCTCTCCCTAGCATCTCTCTGTGTGAGCACACTACAGTTTATCAACCATAGTCACTGGTTTAGGCTCTCATATATTGCAATGTCAATAACAGAAATCACTTTGTGGGCATTTTATTATCTTTTTTTATTACTTATGTCTAGAAGGGAAGTGCTTGGGAGATGGGAGTGTGTATGTTTACATTTAGAACACAGAGGTCTCAGATTGTACCGGCTAGTACTCGGTGTAATGCGGGAGTGCGGCAGCTGTGTGGAGTCCTTGTTCATCTCTGGTGATGCCTGTATTCACCTTAACATTCTTGTAGATCTGCAATGATTACATTGTGGCTTCGACTTTTCCTGAAGAGTAATGATCTGAGTGAGTACATTCTTCTTCATTTTTTACTGATGATTATGGGATTCTCTTAGGGAACACCCATGTTTCCATTCTTACACCAACTGAGTCTTATTTAATCCAGCTTGAGACAGTCAAGGCAAGGACGAGTGCACGGCTTTCTTCTTTGGCTATGCCTGATTTTTGCCTTTCTATATGTATTTTTGAATCAGTTAGGTTTGCAAATATCCACAAAAATATTCTAGGATTTTTGACTTGGGTTATGATGGATCTGATTTCAGTTTGAGAGTCATTATTACGATCCACTGTTGTTGGATCATCTCATTCTTGAACCTGGAATAACACCTTCCTTGCAGTCTCTTAATCATGACTTTTGCCTCTGTGTGGCCTTACATGTTTTACACTGCATTTATTTCCCAGTTTTAAATGATTCTGAGGTCATATAAATGTTAATAACTTAAATTGCGTGCATCTGAAAGTTATAGCTGATTATGGGTCTGTTCATGCATTAGAGATCCAAAGAAAATATGTAGTGAGCAGTAAGAACGTTTTGAATATGTTCTGAGGATGGACCCTAATGGGCAGATGGCAGTGTGCTAGGGGAGTAAATGAGACATTTGTCTAGTTCTGTTGCTACTATTAAAAGTCACTTGCTCTGTGTACATTAATTATCTTCTAGAATATGAGAATATGGTGATTATGAAGTTATAATCATGTTTATGAGTATTTGTCATTAATGTGTAATTAACAACAATTAGTTTCTAGATAGTGCTTACCTATATGGTGTGCTATTAATTCCAACATTTCTTTGTATGGCTTCCGCAATCAGACCTTTAAAAAATACTGTCATGTACCACACCTTCAACTCTTAATCAGTATGGTTAAGTTATACTCCCATTGAACCCCTAAAGTCCACAGTGGGTGGAGGCAGCTATCAACAAAAACTCATACCACAGCAATTAAAAATAGTCTGAAAATGAAGTGCATATCTGCACAGGCCAAATGGAGAGAGCAAGACATCAGAGGACCATGTCCATCCACCAGAGACACAGGCCATGACATCAGAGGACCATGTCCATCCACCAGAGACACAGACCATGACATCAGAGGACCATGTCCATCCACCAGAGACACAGACCATGATATCAGAGGACCATGTCCATCCACCAGAGACACAGACCATGACATCAGAGGACCATGTCCATCCACCAGAGACACAGACCATGATATCAGAGGACCATGTCCATCCACCAGAGACACAGACCATGATATCAGAGGACCATGTCCATCCATCAGAGACACAGGCCATGACATCAGAGGACCATGTCCATCCACCAGAGACACAGGCCATGACCTCAGAGGACCATGTCCATCCACCAGAGACACAGACCATGATATCAGAGGACCATGTGCATCCACCAGAGACACAGACCATGACATCAGAGGACCATGTCCATCCACCAGAGACACAGGCCATGACATCAGAGGACCATGTCCATCCACCAGAGACACAGACCATGACATCAGAGGACCATGTGCATCCACCAGAGACACAGGCCATGACCTCAGAGGACCATGTCCATCCACCAGAGACACAGACCATGATATCAGAGGACCATGTGCATCCACCAGAGACACAGACCATGACATCAGAGGACCATGTCCATCCACCAGAGACACAGACCATGATATCAGAGGACCATGTCCATCCACCAGAGACACAGACCATGACATCAGAGGACCATGTCCATCCACCAGAGACACAGACCATGATATCAGAGGACCATGTCCATCCACCAGAGACACAGACCATGATATCAGAGGACCATGTCCATCCACCAGAGACACAGACCATGATATCAGAGGACCATGTCCATCCACCAGAGACACAGACCATGACATCAGAGGACCATGTCCATCCACCAGAGACACAGACCATGACATCAGAGGACCATGTCCATCCACCAGAGACCCAGACCATGATATCAGAGGACCATGTCCATCCACCAGAGACACAGACCATGATATCAGAGGACCATGTCCATCCACCCAAGGCACAGGCCATGACTCATTCCTTCATCTGCTTCTACCTTCCCGATTTCTATTCCTATTAAAATAAACCACAAGTGGGCAGGTGATAAGCTGGTACTTGAGAGATTCCTTTCATTGCTGCAGCAGCAGGGAACAGTAAGAAGGATGGCTCTGGGTGCAGGGAGAAACAGAGTTGTCTGTAGAGAATCAAAGGCTGGCTAAAGCTGTTCCATATCTACAGTTCTTGGCTTTCTTGGGATTACCATGTGTTGGTAATTACAAGTGTTGCCAGTCTCCTCCAGTTCCACCCTTGCTATAGTCATTTTTCTTCCCCTTGATATTAAGTTAAATGCAAGGAGATGCCGTGAAACCCGCCGAAATATCAAAGTCCTGGTTTAAGCCTCCATTGCCTGTGGTCATTTTGCCTCTGGAGTTCCAATTCCCCTCCTACTCAAGGCAACACACAAAACATGAGTAACAACGACGTTCATTGGGAACACTTCATTCCTCTTCTCAGAAGCTTCTAACAGCTTCGTTTGGCCAGCAGAGCAGAGGTGAAGACACCAAGCTCAGGACCTTGAGGCTCTGGTCCAAGGAGTCTCAGTCATGGTCATTCATTTCCATCCTGGCTTTGGGACAGGGGACACACCCACAATGGCCACTCCTGGATTTCTTCTTTTCCTTCTCTATCACTTCCTCGCTGTCTACATTCTACTTATAGAACTGCTTATAGAACAACTTAGTGGTGCCTCCTGCCTACACTTAGGCTGTCTTACATCAGCTTTAAGAGGAGTCTTTATACCCATGTCACCTGGCACCTTACCCAGGGTTTCTTTATGGCAACAGGCATACGGCACTTTGTGTGCAACTCATTATTTCCCCCATAATCCTTCTGGTAGACTGTGAGCTTCAGCTAGGCACACACTTGGCTCCCAATACAGAGACTGTGTTAGTATTGATACTTGTGATCAAAGCTTCCTGAAGTTGGAGCTGATTGCATTCATATCCGGCCTCAGCACACCCGAGTAACTAGACGCTGAGTGATAGGCAGCATGAGAATGGTTATAACACCCGGCTATAATTCTTAGCTGATTATTGCTAAATGTTGTTCCCAATCTCTGTGTTCATGATTCACAAAGAAGACACTGTCCCAACCAGCCCTCTTTGTGTTTTGCCTTCCATCCAAATCACATGTTCTCAGTAACTTTTGTTCATGTTTGAAGGCCTCAAAGATCGCGGGATCCCACAAATCATTCCAGAAGCACAAGTTTTCCACTTCCCAACTTTCAGTTCCTATTTTCTACATTATTCTTTTGATTCTTAATCATTTTTCTTTGTTGCATGTTTTATCTTTTTAAACCCTTCATTGTTCTCTTTTCCACCCCCAAGGGCTGGAAATGTCTTCCTAACCGCACTATAAACCTTTTCTAGGCGAGGGAAACACGTGACTCCATTTTCCTTCCCGCAGCATCTAGGAAAGGGCTATTTTCATTGAATGAACCATTTTGTTGAAAATGGCCGGTTCAGCAAGATTTTTATGCTGAATATTTCCTTTCTTGCAGTGGACCAGAGTCAAGATTTAAATTTGTTAGAGATACTCCCGTGATGTATTAAATAACATGGGATTTATGGCAACTGGTGACACAGTTGTTATTGAATTTGAAGATATCCCATACGAAATGCTCTGTCACTTGGCAAGAACCTTTCATTTCTTGCTAAAACAATTACATTCTTATAACTTCGGATACTAAAATTAATAATTTTAATTGGGAAGAATTTTAAATGAAATAAAGATGAACTTTATTTCACTTGGCTACTGCGACTTTAATTTGAAAAGATGACTTGAGTGCTTTTGTTTACTAACTGCCAGACACCTCACATATAGCATTTATTTTTTACATCTATATTAGTTAATTCTTTTTTTTTAAAAAATTGCTTTATTGTTTTATTTTGTGACAGTGCATGTGGACATAATGTACGTATGTGCATCAAATTCATGCGCGAGCCTTGGAAGCCAGAAGAGGGTGTCAGCCTCCCTGGTACTGGAATCACGGGTACTTGTGAGCTGTCTGATGTAGGAGGTAGGAACTGAAACTGGGTTCCCCGCAAGGGCTGCACCTGTCCTCAAAGGCTGAGCCACCTCTCTCCCCTCGATATGAGTTAATTCTTAGGTCTACACAATGTGGTGTTATTAGAGTCCTTTTGCGGATGGCAGCATTTGTGGGTTTAGTAATTCAAATGACATTGGCCAAGATGGCACAGTGTGTGCACAAGAACTCCAGATGCTCTGCTGGAAAGTAAATACCGCCAGTGTCCAGGGGACGACTGCCTTCCCAACCAGAAAAAAAAGGACTGTTCCATTTTTCTACTAATAAATATTTTTGTAGCATTCCATTATGAAAAATTTACATGGGCAGTAAAGTTAAAATTGGGTTCATCCATCACCTGCCTGTCATCTCAAATCCGCATTTATGTCTTGCTATACTTGCTTTATCACAACATTGTCAAAGATCAACCCATGCTTTAAGAACTAATTCAACATCCATTGCAGGTCTTCATGGGCTTCATCTGTAACGCATACTGAAATTATCATTAGCTGAAATTTGCATTCAGCTAATCACTGTTCATCTTTGTTTGGATGAGGATTTCCTTTACTGGGGTTGATAGGCTTTCCAATAATCTTTACTCAGTGGGTGTTCAGTGTAGCAGTTCAGATAGCTGCACTTCCTCTGCTGCAGCTATGAGAGCGTATGACCACATGAGGTGGAGCTTGGCGTGCTGCTCACATTCTTAGAGCATGTTTTAATCAGAAGGATTAAATATGGCATGTGGGTAGGATTCAGGGTAAAGGAAGGAACAACTAACAAACTTACTAATAATACTAAAGGCCCTTGAAAGGGTATATGGAAACCTACTACTGTAGAAGCATATATAACACACATGCACACACATGTGCAAGTATATGCAACTTAAATGGTGTTACTATGTAAGGGGAAAAATTTTCCAAGAAAACCCCCTACTGACAGAAATGGGTTACATCTTGTCTAGTCAGTGACCAAAGGGGTCCACAGACACCCGCCACCATCGAATCACAGGCCATAGCAAGGCTACTGGTTGTTTTCCACAACCTGACAGAATGGTCCTATTGCTGAATACATTACTTACTTATGCCATTGGATGTGAGGAAATCAAGCTAGTGCCCAACCAGAAGTTCACCTCTCCTGATTAGCATTCATGGGGCTGGAAGGTACTTTATATACAACCAATGAAAACAAAGGTAACCATCAATGTCACCCATCTACAAACCCCACAACCTGTGACAGACACACCGGTCCCATAGAGACCTGCCTGCAGGATACACCAGTCTTATAGAGCCTTGTAGGATATACAAGGTCCCATAGAGACCTGCCTTGGTGTGAGTTCTCAGTGAAGGGTGAGGTTACATTGGACTCAGCAGAGACTGAGGATTAGCTGAGTGAAACTTTTAGAAGAGCCTGTGCTTCAAAAATCTTCATTGTCAAAGTATTTCCCTGGGGCTTCTGAGACCTAGTAAGATGTGAGAACCACTGATTTCAGTAGCTACACTCTCCTTCCAGCCAAAAAAACCACTAAACTCCAGTCACAACATAAGAAAAACATCATGACAATACCTCTCTAGTCAAAATGCCAAGTACAACTAAGTTATTTGTAAATGTTTATAATTTTTCTTAATTAGGAAGTGACTCTAATGCTAGAATATACTATTTTTCATATATATTGAAAATGCTTTGAATTATTCTCTTAAAAAAATGCCAGACTTCAAATATACCTAATTCTAAAACTTCCAGAATAGCTAGTTTGTTATATTTTTAAGCCTTAATCTTCTGTTTTTCTTTGGCATATTGTTAAGAGGTTTTGTGAACCTTTTTGATATAAATGTTTATAAGCAGTAAAAGTAAAGATGTGTGTAGTATTTCTGTTTGGTAGTGAGAGAAGCCAGTTCTGCTTGCAATGTAGGTGGGATCTCCTTTGTTGTCTTCATTAAGAGTGAATTCATAATCAATGGACAAATTATTAAGCACATGCCCAATTAACATACCCGTAAGACCACAGAGACAAGTGCAGAGGAACAAGCCCTCTCCCTCGCCTCCCAGAAGGCATGCAAAGAAAGGATGTGGTGTTTTGAATATAGAGAAGCAAGAAAAAAGCAGAAATCAAAACCAGCTGCAACTTACTGATGATCCCACAAAGGATCTGAACTCTATATTTGATACTAAGTAGTTTTCAGGAGAATAAAAACTAAATAAGGCAGGCCACTTGCCGCTAGGCGATTAGTATGGGCACAGCACAAAGGCACAGTCAGCTCAAAGGGTTGAAAACAGAGGTTTGGCCTGGAGTCGTGCAAGGAGATAAGGATGAGAGCCGGACGGGATGGGTGTCTGACAGAGGCATTTAAATGCCAGGCAGAGGAAGTGAACTTTGGTAGATTCGGGGAAGCCCTTTGAGAAATCCGGATTAAGAGAATGATTGAGCAGAGTGATCAAATGGCTGGGAAGATGCAGCTAGATGAAAGGAACCTGTATCCAGAGGAGCTGCTCCACCTAGGCCAACACAACTCTTCTCTAATGACCTCTGCCGTCCATAAGCTCACTCCAGTTCTGCATGCTTGTCTCCCAACTCGGGGATCAGCACTGAGTCCAGTGGGGCAAAGCCTGACCCACATTCAGTTGCAAGGTGCACTGCCACCATTTTAACGACCAAGCATACCGTATTTATCTTGTCTATGTAAAGGGGATATTAATCCATGTACCATCCACAGAGCTAAAGGAAGAGCATCTAAAATAAAGGCTGGGGATGCACTCAGATCCACCATTTCCCTATCTTGGCTCCTATCCCTCTCTGTAATTTCTTATGATGCTAGCCACTGCTTCAATTTTGCTTACAATTGAACCTGTAATTTGGGCAGGACTGGGAGAAGGCAGGCTCATCTTTGAAGATGTCTTCTGGGATGAAGTACTCAGTCATATACCTGGCAAGCTAGTGCGGGCTGTCAGTCAGGTAGGCAATGAATCTCAGTGGCTCTTCGGTTCTTTTTATACGGATTTCTTCTTACGCTGAAATATATGGATTTTCTTATGACATGACAGTTGGGCTTCAAGAGTAAATACTTGAAGAGGGAAAAGGGGGAGCTGTCAGTGTCTTAAAACTGTACCTTGCAAACTGGCAGGCTTCACTTCCCTTTCATTCTGTAAGGTAGCCACGTTCCTATTCAACAGGAGGGGATCTAAACACCACCTTCTAACACAGGAAGTGTCAAAAGATTCTGAAGTCTCATTTTGTTTTCTTTGAGACATGGTCTTCTCATGGAGCCAAGGTTGGTGCCAAACTCCCTCTGTAGCCCAGGTTAGCCTAGAATTTGTCACACTCTTTCCTTTGTTCCAAAGTAATAGTATTACAGATATGTGTCACCATATCTGGATTGAAGTTATCTTTAATCTAACCAAAAATATAAAATGACTTATCAATTGGTTATTATTCTGAATTCATTCGTCCATGTTCCCTGTAAAGCCATATGACATTCAGGTACTGACATGTGCTACCCACACATCAGGAGGACCAACAAGCGCTTTATATCTCAAGCAAAGGTCTCCTTTATACAGAAACTGATTCTGGTGCTGAATTTACTTGCTACCTTTGACCCATCTCAATTATTTTCAAGATATATTATCTGGTACTTTCAATTATGATTAACTTGGTAACTGACTGAATTACATTTGAATTGGCTGTTTCAGCAGGAAAGCACCCAGCTTCCGCAGTGCTTGGATGATATATCCTAGCATACTTCAGTTCCCTCCAGAAAACCACTTGGATTTTTTTCTTTCTATCCCAACACTTTGCTTTAGGCAAATTATTGCATGGATTCCTTCAGATTTCCCATATAATTTGAAGAACATGTTGTACGCTTGTCTTTTAAATTTCAAACATTATAACTTTTCATATTGTGTTACATGGCATGCGTTTTTTTTTTTCTTATATTGGACTATAACTGGAAGGTTATAAAACCTTAAAAAGATCCAATTCAAAAGAATAAGCAACATCATAAAAAGGTAGTTACTGGGTAAACATTTCTTATTGAAGAGAAAATATTGTTTCCTCAAGTCAAAATAATCTATTTGTAATAGAAGACTCCGTGTACAACAAATTGTGTTTAAGAAACGAATGATATTTTATTTAGGGGCTTTCTGTGAAAACAATAAAAGAATAATACGAGTTTAAGAAAATCCAACCAAGTATCAAAAAGCTGATTCAACATTCTAAAAACTAAACTATTAGATTTACGTGCCAGCTAGCTAAGGCTGTGTGACTAAGGAGGAAATGGTGGGAGGCAACGATTTCATAAGTACACACGCAGAACTGACCTGGATATAATGCCATTATTCCAAGCATGACATTAGAAATGGGAGTTCACAGTGGTCAAGCAGGGTTGATCATTTTTATTCTAAACTGTAATATTGAAAATTAAAATATCCAATCATTCAAAAATCTTAAGGCTCTTCATTTCTCAGCTGTAGCTCAATGGCCACTGGTCACCAACGGTCACCAACAGTCATAAGCCACCATTTCTACTGAAGCCTGTGTGAGTCATGGATGACTGCCGTTCCTCCAAACGTCACTGAATAAAGACTAGAAAGGAGAGCTGTCAGTGATCAGTGATGAGAGGGAGCGAGGGATGGACAGGGGACATGAATTGTGGAGACTTCTTCCATTCCTGGTGGGGTTATTGCTGTACTAATTACAGTGACCACTTCAAAAGGAGATGAAGAAAACATTTAACCAGCCAAACAGCATCTTACTGTCTGGCTGCACTGAGGCTGAGATATATGCTGGGAAGGAATCCAGCACTGTCTTATACAGAAACACATTCAACCTCGAAATGTTAGTGCTCTTTTACCCAAGATGATTTCTACGCTTTAGGTAGCCAAGAACTATCCCCATCACTCGGGTCTGTAAAGGAAGCTACTTTTAGCATCTTGCACTTAATAACTTCAGTCTTCATCGTGCCACTAAACAGAGTGTGCCCATCATCCCTCCCCCATCTTGCTGCAAACCTGGGACTTGGCTGGAACTTGGTGATTCCAACTGATGTTGGACAAGCAGCCTCCAGCTACGTGCAGTCTGAAGACTCCTAAGGTAGGGACAGGAAATGGAGAACAGGGTTTTGTGCAACAGGTGTAAGGTGAGGGATACTGGGTCTGAACCTAAAACAATATACTGGCAACCTCGGAATGCATCGTAGAGTGGGGATGGCCCAGTGACTAAGAGTGCCGGCTGTTCATGCGGAGGACTGGAGTTCCTTCAGTTTGCAACCCCTGCACCGGCCGCCTCACAACCACCTCACTCCCAGCTCCCGGAGATCCAGCACCGTCTCCTTATCTCTGCAAGCACTAATGACTATTTGCACATGTGCACACACAGACACAGGCATATACCCATAATTAAAAACAGCAAAACTAATCTTAAAATGATCCTATCCATCCACATAACAAGCCAGACACACAGAGACAGAGAACTCAAGTGCTTTTTAAAGTCCTCAACTAACCTACGAAAAATATACTTTAAAAATTTCGGTACTACAATTGAGGATCCATAAATCGAAATATTTAGGATATCTTTAAGGAGACATTTCCCTTACTCATATCTAGAGCTGACCACCAACACCAACGGCATGAGCAAAATGAGGGCCGACCACTGCAGCAGCAGGAGGTTCCCCAAGCTTGGAGATGATGCTTAAGTGGTGCTTTTTTTGTTTCTTTTTGAGTTTGTTTTGTCACAACACTGGGCAGCTATGAACAGATTTATAACAGGAAGCTTCACGTTTATGTTCTATCATACATTACAAGGCCAGTCCTGAATAAAACTAGTCCTGATTGGCTTACATCCTATCTCTCTATAATAGGAGGGAATAAAATAAACTTAGGCAAAATAGGGGACTGGTTGTTTCTGGCACATTCTGAACCCCTTTCAGTAGTGTTGGGTTCAGTCCCGAAGCGTCCCGAAGCGTCCCCTCCCCCGAGCACTCCATCACTGGGCAGCTTCTGTCTCCTCCCTCGGTTTACTTTCGCAATTCCTGATCTTCCCAAAGCAGTTTTCCTGTGCTACTACAAGGAGATAAAAAATGCCTGGCGCTGGGGGATCTTAGCTCCTCTGGGCACGTCAGATATAAAGGTAGCAGTGAATAAACTCAACGAGGAAATCAAATTCCTAATGGTAGAAATTCCCAGGCAGTTTAGGTAGTGGCACGTTCTCCACATTTCCTACTGCACAGGCCTGCCCGGGTTACTTTTAATGCCTGAGCTAAAGGATACTTTTTAGAAAAATTATGTTTTTCTTGTTTCTTACTTTAATTTCATTTTTTCATAGTAAGGGAAAGTCCCTCCAATGTGCTTTGCCCATCCTCTTAATAAAATGGTGTCAAGTAAATGTCTCCCCGGTCAGATTACCATTTTAAAATGCCAGCTGAGGCTGATGTTGGTTCTTTTTACCTTCGTCACTAGTCACAATTTCCAAGACAATTTCCCTTTATGCTCTTTTACGCCACCCCCAAAACCTCTCCCCTTTTCGGCATAATGAATCTTAGTGCAGCTGAATCATGCAGGTCTGATTTAGCCTGCAAAAATGTCAGTCAAAGCGAGCAAGACGCACACCGCGGCTCAGAGTGCTCAAGGCGTCCATGAATCACAGGCTTAGCTTTTGCCAAATGAAAGGCAATTTCACTTAAAACAAACAAAAAAATCTGTGCAGATATGGCTTTTAGCTCGCAGAGAAAATGTTCTAAAAATGTCTAGAGAAGGGACACACACAAACAGAGGGGAGAAAATAGCACATTTCTTCCAATTAAAATAATTCCTCCCTGAACTTCATCAAACAAACACGTGGTAAAAATTAGACTAATGAATTGCCGATTCAATTAGACCATATCAATGGTTAGATATTTAATGAACCCCAAGTCAGCTAGACTTTGTCAGGAAAAATTTGATAACTAGATGTCAAAACAGTGAGGGACATGTTAATCTCTTCTAACTTCCACTTAAGCACCAGTCACAGTATAAAAATATTATTGAGAATATTGTAGGCAATCATTTTGTAATTGTCGTTCTCAGGATAAATTAAAAAAAATGCAACTTTCATTTTCATCTTGGATTCAGTTTCCACAAAAGGCAGACTGGGCTGCGTTGCCATGACATTCCACTGCTAGCTCCAACACACCTGTAAGGTTCAGAGTGCTGCATTCTTAGGAGGATTGGCCATCCTGACTCACCAAGTGCAGCTCAAGAAGCTGTTCAACACAGCCCGCCCACACCAGCCTTCAGCTGATGCGTGGCTGCTCCAAAAGATGGTTATCAAGATGGTGGCGGCCCCTTTAAGCTGTCTGAAACATCTCATCTTTATCTTACCAAGACAGTTCTTGTTGTGAATGTGTGTGTGTGTGTGTGTGTGTGTGTGCAAGCATGCGCACTCTGTAGAGAAGAGTTGAGAAGGCATAAGTTGTCCAAATAGTGGTTCAGATCGGGTGATCACCTTAAAGTGGACTGTCCTGATCAAGCCATTCTGCATTCTGCCTCCCAACTGATGATTACATCTAAGATTGACTATGTGTCTAACTATTTGGAGAAACCACGAATAGTTCTCCTGGAAGTATTTGTAAGGAAGGAGAGCACAGAAATGGGTAGGATTGGAATATCAGTTCCACTACCTGCTGAAAACATGGTGCAGTATGAGGAAATTTGCTAAACACATCAAGAGGTAACTCAGTGTGCGAGATTCAAAGGTGAGGAGAGCCAAGGACTCTTTGAATGCTCTCCCCAGGGGCACTGACAGCCATAGGACTCCTCCCTGGCCGCTCAGATATGTATCTGTGGAATAGGAAGGATGCTTCCTACCCAAAGCTAAGGTACAAACTTGATAAATCTTTTCAGCTATTAACTAAGTGTTTCAACTTCCATAAAAATTGGCTTTCTGATGGTTAGAGCTGTAGTAGCCATCTTGATATCACAGAAGATGCTGAGAGAACCGAAGTAGGTCTTGAGCTTGATAAACCATTGAATCAATGCCTCCTCAAGTTTATCTCCAAATTTCTTCTTACTTGAAGACATAGAACAGTATTAAGAAAAGAGGAGGGGCAGCGGCAGCGGCGGCGGCGGCGGCGGCGGTGGCAGCAGTAGCTGGTCCAGCTGAAGGGCCATCAGTGGTGGAACCAAGGCGACACAGGGTCCAGTTAGGCCCTGCGCCCACGACCACTGACTTTCGCTGACCAGCCGGGTGGCAAGCAGCTGCGGTTCTGCGGAGCCTTTCGCTGCACTGAAGCCACTTCAGAACTCGGCTTCCCACCAGTCAGGAGAGACTCACCTCCATCTTGATTCCGGGCTCCAGAGATCGGACAGACTAAGGTACACAAACATAATCCTAGGCCCAACACCGCAGGGGTCTGAGCCTGACGGGCGTTGGCCTGCACCCAGGCCCTGGGCTGTTCGAGTGGCCATCGGGGCGCCAACCCAGCCAGGAGTTTTTTTTGCCCTGGCCGGCGCACGCGCCGCCATTTTGCCTACAGGACCCAGAGTGCTCGGGAGGGCAGAGACGGCTAACAAGCGTAGCCTGAGGCTAACAAAACGGGGGTCTAGGCCCCAAAAGGCACAGGACTGACCCCAAGAACTGGGCGGCTTGGTGGGCCATCTGTATGTCAACCCGCCCAGGAGGTTATTAGCACAGCAGACTCTCCCGGTGCTTTCGGGGAGCGTGGACGCACACGCCCGCCATCCGGGTCACCTGGCGGACCCAAATAACAGTCATAGCCCTAGGGGAACTTTGCTCGGACCTTGGCCTCCCAGGCTTTTGCCTGGACTCAGGGCCTGGGCGACAAGGCTAACCTAGTGTGCGCCAGCACGGTTGGGGAAATCGGCTGCCCAGCTGAGTGAGCGGAACACAGGGGAGGTCACAGCAGCATACACCTTCGGCGCTCCCTGGGGGTGCACACGGGTTCCATCTGGTCCACAGACACAATCTGGGGCAAGGCCTCAGGCAGAAGCCCTCAGGTCAACTCTCTCCGCTTCAGATCAGCCTGGGTGGCCGCACCACATCTCCAGGTCCCTCAAGAGGCTAGTGGGGGCTTCCGGGCAGCCAGCTGGGAGAAGTCGGTGTGCTCCAATAAATCCTGCGGGCCCCAGCGGGAGCCTTCAGGTGCCTGCTTCGGGATCTGAACAGCCTGGACAACAGCACCCTGTCTACAGGCAGTGCAGGGTGTAAGCTGTGCACCAGAGGCCAACGGGGAAGGGGCAGCTTGCACTGGTGAGTCCAGCACTGACAAGACCAAGTAACACCAGTGAGAGCTAGATGGCAAAAGGCAAACGCAGGAACGTCACTAACAGAAATCAAGGCAATATGGCAACATCTGAACCCAATTCTCCTCTACCAGCAAGTCCTGGATACCCCATCACACCAGTAAAACAAGATTTGGATTTAAAATCACTGGTCATGATGCTGGTACAGGAACACATGAAGGACATTCAGGAGAAAATGGATCAAAAGTTAGAAGCCCTTGCAAGGGAAACACAAAAATCATTGAAAGAAATCCAGGAGAATACAAAAGCCAACAAAGAGGAAATGCAAAAAACACTTAAAGAAATACAGGAGAACTTTGGTCAACAGGCTGAGGTCATGAAAGACGAAACACAAAAATCTCTTAAAGAAATACAGGAGAACTTTGGTCAACAGGCTGAGGTCATGAAAGAAAAAACACAAAAATCTCTTAAAGAATTACAGGAAAGCACAAACAAGCAAGTGAAGGAGCTAAGCAAAACCATCCAGGATCTAAAATCAGAAGTAGAAACAACTAAGAAAACTCAAAAGGAGACACCTTTGGAGATAGAAAGCCTTGGGAAGAAATCAGGGGACAGAGATGCAAATATCAACAACAGAATACAAGAAATAGAAGAAAGAATCTCAGATGCTGAAGATTCCATAGAAACCATGGACTCAACAGTTAAAGAAAATGCAAAATGCAAAAAGCTTGTAACCCAAAATATCCAGGAAATCCAGGACACAATGAGAAGACCAAACCTAAGGATTATAGGCATAGATGAGAGTGAAGATTTACAACTTAAAGGGCCAGCAAATATCTTCAATAAAATTATGGAAGAAAACTTCCCTAACCTAAAGAGAGAGATGCCCATGAATATACAAGAAGCCTACAGAACTCCAAACAGACTGGACCAGAACAGAAATACTTCCCGTCACATAATAATCAAAACACCAAATGTTCTAAACAAAGAAAGAATATTAAAGGCAGTAAGAGAAAAAGGGCAAGTAACATATAAAGGAAGACCTATCAGAATCACAGCAGACTTTTCACCTGAGACTATGAAGGCTAGAAGGTCCAGGGCAGATCTCATGCAGACTCTAAGAGAACACAAATGCCAACCAAAACTACTATATCCAGCAAAACTCTCAATCACCATAGATGGAGAAACTAAGATATTTCACGACAAAACCAAATTTACCCAATATCTATCCACAAACCCAGCCCTAAAAAGGATAATAGGAGGACAACACCAATACAAGGAGGGAAACTTCACCCTGAAAAAAGCAAGATAGTAACCTTTCATCAAACCCAAAAGAAGTTAAGCAATCAAATTTAAAAAATAATGTCAAAAATGATAGGAAGTAACAATCACTATTCCTTAATATCTCTTAACATCAATGGACTCAATGCCCCAATAAAAAGACACAGACTAACTGACTGGATACGTAAACAGGACCCTACATTTTGCTGCTTACAGGAAACACACCTCAGGGTCAAAGACAAACACTACCTTAGAGTAAAAGGCTGGAAGACAATTTTACAAGCAAATGGTCTCAGGAAACAAGCTGGAATAGCCATTTTAATATCAGATAAAATTGACTTTCAACCCAAAGTCATCAAAAGAGACTCTGAGGGACACTTCTTGCTGGTCAAAGGAAAAATACAACAAGAAGAACTCTCAATCCTGAACATCTATGCTCCAAATGCAAGGGCACCCTCTTTCATAAAAGAAACTTTATTAAAACTCAAAGCACACATTGCACCTAACACAATAATTGTGGGTGACTTCAACACTGCACTTTCCTCAATGGACCGATCAGGAAAACAGAAACTAAACAAGGACACAATGAAACTAACTGAAGCTTTGGACCAATTAGATTTAACCGATATATATAGAACATTCTATCCTAAAACAAAAGAATATACCTTTTTTTCAGCACCTCATGGTACCTTCTCCAAAATCGACCATATAATTGGTCACAAGACAGACCTCAACAAATATAAGAAGATAGAACTAATCCCATGCCTCCTATCTGATCACTATGGAATAAAAGTGGTCTTCAATAGCAACAGAAACAACAGAGTTTCTGTAAGGCAAAGGACACCATCAAGAGGACAGATCGGCAACCAACAAATTGGGAAAAGATCTTCACCAATCCTACATCAGATAGAGGGCTAATATCCAATATATATAAAGAACTCGAGAAGTTAGACTCCAGAAAACCAAACAACCCTATTAAAAAATGGGGTACAGAGTTAAACAAAGAATTCTCACCTGAAGAACTTCGGATGGCGGAGAAGCATCTTAAAAAATGCTCAACTTCATTAGTCATTAGGGAAATGCAAATCAAAACAACCCTAAGATTTCATCTTACACCAGTCAGAATGGCTAAGATTAAAAATTCAGGAGACAGCAGGTGTTGGAGAGGGTGTGGAGAAAGGGGAACACTTCTCCACTGCTGGTGGGGTTGCAAATTGGTACAACCACTCTGGAAATCAGTCTGGCGGTTCCTCCGAAAACTGGGCACCTCACTTCCAGAAGATCCTGCTATACCACTCCTGGGCATATACCCAGAGGATTCCCCACCATGTAATAAGGATACATGCTCTACTATGTTCATAGCAGCTCTATTTATAATTGCCAGATGCTGGAAAGAACTCAGGTATCCCTCAACAGAAGAGTGGATGCAAAAAATGTGGTATATCTACACAATGGAGTACTATTCAGCCATTAGAAACAATGAATTCATGAAATTCTTAGGCAAATGGATGGAGCTAGAGAACATCATACTAAGTGAGGTAACCCAGACTCAAAAGGTGAATCATGGTATGCACTCACTAATAAGTGGTTATTAACCTAGAAAACTGGAATACCCAAAACATAATCCACACATCAAATGAGATACAAGAAGAAAGCAGGAGTGGTCCCTGGTTCTGGAAAGACTCAGTGAAACAGTATTTGGCAAAACCAGAACGGGGAACTGGGAAGGGGTGGGAGGGAGGACAGGGGAAGAGAAGGGGGCTTACGGGACTTTCGGGGAGTGGGGGGGGGCTAGAAAAGGGGAAATCATTTGAAATGTAAATAAATTATATCGAATAAAAAAATTGGCTTTCTAAGAGTTGTAAGATTAAAATGATTAAAAATGATATGTTTTAGAGGAATCATTTTTAATGTATTTATTTTGTGATAGAGTCAAACTTTAAACGAGAGGGCATACACTTAAAAATCCCCTGCTTTTAGACATCAAAGGTATTTTTCTGCTTGGTTGTATATCACACTGTTCAACCATGTAAATGTAATGCACGAATTCATCAATAATTTTGAAAGACCAAGATGAACTTCTATAAATTAAAATTTATTTCTGGTATTTTTTTTTTATCCTTTTATCCAAGCTTACCAACTGATGTCATTAAGGAGATTTCAAATTGTTTTTATTTAGGTTTTGAGGCTGGCCATTTTAAATGTGTAGACCACAGCTTACTTTTAAAGTCTAGAGTTGGTTTTATTGATTTCAAATATGTCATTTTCTCAGCTTCAATTATTGCATGTGTGAGTGATGAAAGTTTAATTTTCATTTGTTGGAAGATCTATGCCTCAATATGCTTTTGACACACTCTGATTTACGGAGACTGTTATTAATTTTGAGTAAGTTTCATCAGGGAACTTTCTTCCTGATCTGCTGAACCCCCTCCCCACCTTGCTCTATGCCAAGGATTTCAGATCTTGAGTCTGACTGTGTCACCTCTTACTTTTGCTCATTGTGCCATGTTTAAAAGCAGCATAATTTTGAATTTATACAATGGACTACAAGAGATATGGTACTAAAATATCAGCTCAAAGAGAAGATTTCTCTAACACAAGTCTCTGTGATTCCATGGTACTAAGTATCCCTGAAAACCTTCAGTTTCCAGAAAGTGCAGGAACTTTGGAGAGAGTAGAACCTAGCTTTTGCAGATGCTAAAAATTACAACTCTGGAGGTCTTTCTAAGGGAAAAAGTGGAATACTAAGCTAAAACCTTCATTTTTGAATACTGGTTTTGAAGAGACCTATTCAAATGATGGAGCTTTTACCCTTAATTCACCAATTTCAAGGCCAACCCGATCTTGGAGGTGGCAGTGGTTGGACTCCTTGACACCTATCAAGAGCATCTGTTCCTGGCAATAGCAATGGGGTAAAAGCGGTGGTAATGGCTAGTGCTCAGTGATGTCGAAGATGTGCATATTCCGAGAGCCCTGAATAGGTACGATCTTGTAAAGGACTTGGGACAAGGCTGAAGAGATGGCCCAGTGGTTAAGAGCACTTGCTGCTATTCTAGAGAACTGGGATTCAGATCCCATGCTGTCCACAGATGTATATGCAGGCAAAGTTCTCTGGTATATGAATACATTCACCATTTATTAAAGAAGGAAAATCTGTATAGTAATGAAATGAATTTTGTATTTATTTTTCCACAAAAAATAAATATTGGCTAAATGTTAGATATCTCAGGATGTAGAACATCTTCAGCATTTTTCATAGTACATCAATACTCTGATTTTGTAATCAACATCAAGAATGGTTCTTCATATAAATATGTAGTAAAAACCAGAGAGAGTATATTTATGACCATTTCAGAAGTTGTTGAAAATTGTTTCCTAACTAACCCTCAGCAAATTTTGCTTGATTATCTTTATGAAATTCAAGTCAGTAACTGAACCAGTGATTTTACAAACCAGCTATTCTAACATAATACAATCATGGAATTAAGAGCTAGTGATTTGATAATACCAAGAGAGGATGGGAAGAACACATTACAGTTACTGTTTTTCTTAATTAAGCTACACATAAAAATAAGAAAATAACTCTTAAAAGTCATACACATGTCTTAATTTGTCTTTAAGTGGCCGAAATGAGCTATCTCAGATGACAGACAGATCTAGAGCTTAAATCAAGAAACAAATAACTCCAGAGGCAGAGCCATCCTCTCTCAGCCATCTTCTTAGGTTGCACATCCCATTGCTACAATGTACATCAGCAGGTGCCAGGATCCACAGACAATGTAACTAATCCCTTCATCGGTCTGACTTCATCAACTACTCTGTTACAAATGAGATGAGAACCAAACATACATTGGGAAACTTAATTGATATCTTCTCCTACTGTAGGAAGGGCAACCCACAGAATTCCTTAGGCACTTCAATATTTTTTCAAATATTTTATTTACTTATTTTTATGTGTATGAGTGTTTTGCCTGCACAAATGTTGTGTGCCACATGTGTACCTGGTATCCTCAGAGATCGGAAGAGGGCATCACATCTCCTGAACTTTAAGCTTAGGTTACTTTCAGACACCACAGGGATGCTGGGAACTCTATGGAGGCCTCCTCAAGAGGAAAAAGTGCTCTTAACCTCTTAAGACATCGCTCTAGCTTCAGGGACTGTGAGTTTTTAATTCCAGTTTCCCTACAATGTCCATGTTCGTATACATTTCAGATATATATTCTGTCAGCATGCACTACTTAAGCATATCTCTGCGTTAGCATATTTTGGGATAGGAACTGCAGTGCTGGTATTCCACCTAGGTCAGTCCAGTCTCCAGGAACAGTGCATGATGAGGTGATGACCTCCAGATGTGACGTTTATAATTTGAATGAAACGTCAGAGTAATGTTCCTTGTTGAATAGGTTATTTCTTTCCTTAATTGCTCTGCAGACATGGTGGACAATGTGCAGACTGCTGTTAACTCCTTTGTGGTCTTCATGTGATTTAATGGTAGCAGGCCATTAACTGACGCTTGCTGGTTCATTTGCCCACATTTTTGAAAGTACATTTTCATTAGTAAGAACCTGAAAAAAATGACCTATTTAATATTACAGAGTTTAACGACAAAAATATATAAGGTATTTGTCTTTGTGAAAAAAATAGTTTGTTTTCTTGCTAATTACTATAAGAGTACAGTTAATGAAGGTACATTTATTAGAATGTTACCATTCCCTTAATTCCAAGTTAAATGTAATAAACATGAAATATATGATTAACTTAGCTATAATAACATGTAAGAATCTTCCTTTAGAGTACATTTTGGGAGAAGCAAAACAGCCACCTGACATTGTCAGATGAAGCAGATAAGAGGAATATGCAAAATGTTCAGAGCTGCTATCAGGAAAATAAAAACTAAATAAAAGTAAAATGGTGTGTGTTCTCTTTTAGACAAGGGAATTATTAGTGTAAGAGTGGAGGAATGGAAGAGTTCCTAAAGTAAGGACCAGGAACAGATGAAAATACATAACACTTTTGTGATAAGCCTGCTTCTCAGGGTTCCATTTTCCCAAGTGCCATCAAGTCACAAACTAGCGAATCCTGAGCAGGAGACTAGTAAACGTTCAGAGAATCTCTAAAGGAGAATGGAGGACTGAGAGTCAAATATTACCTGGCTTGGGGTGGGGGTGGGGTCACAGTCCATGCCCTGGCAAACCAGTTCAGCTACATATCCTTAATTAGTCAATTAAATGAGCCAAATTAATAATGAAGAGCAGAGAACACAGATCTATTTAATGTGGCCACACTGGGAAAACAATCACTACTCAAGTCTATCTTTGAGGTCCTCACATATGGGAGAGTAAGGTTTAGATAGAATGCAAGAGGCATGCATAGCTGAAGATCCCAGTCAAAGTGTGGTACCTGCCTACTACTGGTGATTTAGCTCTGATCTCCAGTAAGATCAGCCCAACAGCTAGAAATCTTTCTCAAGGAGACAAGTTCCTCCTCTGGCTAGCCCCATGACTTCGATAATTTCTAAATTATTTTGTTGTTCATTATTTCAAAAGTCTACCAGCCAAAGAGCAGGACACAGACATGTCTTTAGAATATACCCATCACTGTCTGGCAGGCTTGTTCTATTAACTGTAGTAAAATCGACCACTACTTACTAATGATTGGTGATACATATTATTTTACCTCTCAAAGCACTCATATTTAACATTTCCATTTTACATATAGATATACATGTATAAATATATGTATTTATATAGTTTATAAAGTCATGGAGGCAGAAACTGGAACAGAGATCATGCCTTGAAAGATGATAGGAAAGAAGCACATTGATATTCAAGTTATAATTCAATTATTGAGTATTTAGCATCTTACCACTAAGAAGTTACAAATTCTTGGTTAGAAAGAGAAGAAGTGAAACACGTATGACATTCATGAGAATATTCAAACAATTTGTCATCAAAACTAAATCCCACCCAGGATTAGAATCTTCAACTGTGGCCTTGGGATAATATTGACATAATAGCCAACCCCATCAGCGATTCTCACATGAGCCAGGACCAGTTAAGAGACAAGAGAGTGAAGACGCCATAGAAAATGGTGCACACCAGGCTGTAAGACCTGAGAGATGAACCTGGCTGGCAGCACGGGAACATATCAAGAGGCTTCTCAGCACTGGGGTGGCTCAGTAGGTGGAGCGTTTGCTTGGCAAGTATGAGGGCCTGAGTATCAATCCCAGAACCCATGGCTGAATGCATGTCTGTAAGCTCAGTGCTCTGTCAGTGAGGTGGGAAGCAGAGGCAGGAAAATAGAGAGCCACTCTGGTAGCAGGCGCAGCAGAGAGAGAACAACAGGCAACCCTGTCTCAAACGAAACGAAGGCTGAGACACAGCAAAACAAAACAAA
The DNA here is from genome assembly GCF_947179515.1 of Apodemus sylvaticus. Taxonomy (NCBI): domain Eukaryota; kingdom Metazoa; phylum Chordata; class Mammalia; order Rodentia; family Muridae; genus Apodemus; species Apodemus sylvaticus. The sequence goes on from NC_067472.1 coordinate 3,283,654, forward strand.
AAAACCAACAAAAAACCTTATATCAGAATGCAAATCCATACAAGCAGATTCCAAAGAGCAAACAGCTAAAGCATGATTACTCGTAAGGTTGTGTGTGGAAACCGCCATCATAATTGTTGGTAGGTGGGGATACTCCCAGCATCTGGGAGCTGGAGGACAGAGAGGCTAGTCAAGGGCCTCCTGTGTGTATACCACTTCACATCAGTGGAGAGCAGGGGTGTGAGACAGCAGGAGCCAAGGTACAGCCACTCTGCTCCACAAAGATCACCTCAGAAACATCTGCCAGCACCTCAGGCAGCACCTCAGACATCTGTAGACTAGTATTTCCCATCCGCCTTGCATGACTAGCATTTCACGAGTTCTACCTGCATGGAATTCATTCTTTAATGTTCACTGAACGTCCACAGCAATAGTTCAGATCACGTCCAAGAACAAACAAAATAAAATGTCCTACCTTTTGTGAATCGACATGTGTGTGGGAAAAGGGAGGTATTGGCAATGAAACCAACAAGGAAATGCAGATTAATTTAGGTGACAGAGCTGCAGAGCAGAGGAAATTAAAGGTTCGTGTGAGGAACTGGAGGGTGATGTTAAGTGCAGAATACTTTAAAGTAGCCAAAAGTCTGTTAAAGTGGACTGTATATGGGGGAGGGGGCGGCGGTAGGTGTATGTGTGCGTGTGTGCGTGCGTGTGTGTGTGTGTGTGTGTGTGTGTGTGTGTGAAGCATTGAAGCATTAAAGTCAACTCATGGTAGATTAAAGACCTAAGTGGAAAACGTGAGTTTATTAAACTCGCCAAGACACCGCAGGAGGAGACGTAGGCAACCTGGGGTGATGGTGGCTTTGGACATGACAGCAAAGGCACATTTGCTCTAGGAAAGGACTGGACAGCTGGCCTTCAGTCAAGTGGGAAGTCTTCCTTACAAATGACAACATCAAGAAAACAAAAGAATGAGGCACACGTGGAGAGAAAAGTCATACAGGCGCCATGCGACACAGAGCTTTCATCTAAACATAAAATAAACTTCTAAGACTCAACAATAAGGAAACAATGGTCCAAAGGCCTTAACGGACATTCCACAAAGAAATGTCAGTGTGGGAGGCCGTATGGAGAGGTGCGTCATGAGCCGAGGATATGGACTGGTGGTAGAGTGTACCCAGCATGCCCCAGGCCTGTGCTCCTTTCTCAGAAACACCACTGCCACTATCCAGAACATCAGGAAGACAGGAAACATAGGCCCTCTTGCTGACACAGCTGCATGCCAACTGCCCCGCCACCCTGTGGACCGTCTTTCAGCCAAAAAGCTTTGAGGAATGGCCACTGCCAATGGCCTGTGTAGTCTGTAGAAAATCTGGGTTTTTCTTTTTCATGGGCCCTAAGAGCTGGTGCTCAGCTATAAAGGATGAAGGACCCTGTGAGGAAGCTGTTGAGCCTTCCCCAGCAACAGGAATGTTTACTCTTGGCTTCAATTCAGTCGTGCACACACTAGATTATTCTGTGTATTACCATGCACTTGAGTCTTTAACAGCCCAGAACAGTCACTATTGTGCTTGCTGTTCTTTAATGGATCAAAGTTCAAAGAACTTACTTCACTGCCCCAAGACAAACGGCACTTTAGAGGAAAAGCTATGATTCTTATCCAAAACTGTCTGACTCCAAGATTTCTTCTAACAGCACTACCGGAAAATGTACAAAGCGAAACCAAAGATCCACCTCCACCAGCAACAAATGCGTTTCATTCTGTCAGTTAAGTGTGTGTCAGTGCATTTGAGCCGGTAGACAAGCGTAATGGTGAAGAAAATATCCTAGTGCATTAAAAAGCACATCAGTCCTTGATGGTCGTGTTTTCCCAGACAGAGAACTTAACTGACAGCCATACTTGCCAGCCATACAAAAGGTCAAACGGAGTTTGTAGCTCATCAACAGGTGCACATAAGTCCTCAGGAGCACAGTCAGGCCACAGTGGATGTGTTCTAACCTTACTTCTCTTACCTCAGTCCACTACACGCCCCTCCTTGCCCCACAGATTGTTCACTGCAAGATGCTGAGAGGGTTACCGACCAACAGGCAAACTAACAGAGTGCAATTACTGTCATCTTTAATATGTGCTTTAATAGTATTTGAGGCCAATTTCAAGTACTTCGAATAATGTATTATTATAACAGAAGAAAAGTTTCTTTTTTTTTTAAACGAAACAGGCCTTTTGCTATCATTTTCAGCTTTCTTTTGATAATGTGAATTGATTTTTTTTTAAAAGAGCTCCAACAGCTAAGGCTTTGAAAGTCTCCCTCAAATAGGTCAGGGTCTTACTTCCCTGGTTGTGTTGTACAGCATGAAAGGCTGCCTGGGTTTTCTCAGGACTTTCTTCCTCAGGGGACCTCCTGTGGATCATTTCTCTCAGAAAAAAAAGGAATCCATTGACTGAGCCTATCCTAAAGCTAACAAACTGAGCTTTCCCTGGGGGAAGCTGCAACAAACTGAGTGCGGCTATTGACAAGCCTTCTGTAGTTAAAAATACAACAAGCTCCACCTTGCCCAATTCACTCTTGAATTACTGGTCATTTTCCTGCAGGACTTATGGGTTGATAACCTTTCAGGCAAGGAGAACAAAAATATTAACTGCTATTGTCTCTTAGTTTTTATAATATGACCCCCCCCCACAAAATCTATCTATCCATCCATCTACCCATTCATCCATCAATCCACCTACCTACCCATCCACACACCCATCCACCCATCTATCCATTCACCCACCCATCCATCCATCCATCCATCCACACATCCATCCACCCATCCATGTATCTATCTTAGTCACGGGTAATACAAAACTGTCCTGATCATATATTAAATATGTGTATTCCTTTCAAAAGAAAGGTGCTTAAAATTCAATGGCTTAATTATACTAATAATAACCTAACATATTTATCTTTCTTTCAATCCAGGATAATTACTTAACAGGAAAAGATACGCCCTGTTAAATGATATAATTAAACTATAAATTATTTTAAAACTACTCAGACAAGCTATTTAGGAGTATTTAAAAATAGTTATGTCATTTCATTTTTCATTTAAAATGAAATGCAAGTAAAAATGATGAAAAACTAAAAAATATATACTTCTATCTTTTTAGTTTTAAAATTTTGTTTCTGTGTACATGTGTATATGCACCTGTGAATTCATATTCTTGTGTGTGTGTGTGTGTGTGTGTGTGTGTCTGGAATATGTGCTTGTGTGCTCTCAGAAGCCAGAAGCAGACATCAGATCTCTGGAGGTAGAGCTAGAGGCATTTGGGGGTCATCCGGCTGATTAACAGATAGATGCCAGAGTTCATGTTCTCTGCATCCTGAGCACAGAGGGGAAAGCTGCCATCTAAAGGATGACAGTAGACATCTTACCAACAGGGGTGGGGGACAGGGGGAGACAAACTTCACTCTCCTAAAATTTAAGCAGTACTTGTAAAAACAAAGCCAATACAATAAAATTCCCTAATAAAAAATATATTTATTGTGAGCTTAGTAATTTCTTTGATAAGGAACATAATTTAAAACTCGTATGTATGTGTGAATGTATGGACGTTCACATGTGTATTGTGTAGCTCTACATGTCTACATGTGTGCATACTAGAGGCTTCCTCAGTCCCTGCTCACACACTTTTTGGAAACAAGCTCTCTCACCGAGCCTGGAGTTCTCCAGCAGGACCCAGAGATCTGCCTGTCTCTTCATCCTTGGTTCTGAAAGTGACAGGTTTAAACCACCATGCCCCATGCTTGTCACAGGTGCTTGCAGACCAAGTATTACCTACCAACTAATTTATCTCAGCAGCACTTAGTAGGTTATCATAAGAAACATTAATTGGACAACCTATTGTATATACATTTTCCCTTTAGTTTGTGTAATGTTTGCATTATATATTCTGTTCAATGTATGTGATATCTGGGAGTGGTTGGTGGTTCTTATCTATAATTTCAGCACTTAGGAGGTAGAGGCAGGAGGATTACTGCAACTTTGGGGCCTAACTGCCCCCATACAGTTAAGTTCCACAGTGAACTAACAGGAAGGCTACAGAATGAGACTCTGTCTCAAACAAAACAAAGCAAGAAACAACAAAGCAAACTGAAACCTAGGTTTATAACATGTGTTCCTGATTAAAGGATCTTACTTAATTAAATGTTGAGTCACTGTAGCTGAGAACCTTCACGCTTTTGTTAAACAAAAAGCATAACATTAATCAGACTCCAATTATGACTTTGATATGTAATAGCTTAAAACTGATCTTTTCTTCATTGTTATATATCATACAATTTCTTAAAGAGATTCTGGAAAAAGCATGTTACTTATATCCCATGGTCAGAGAGTGGGAATATGCTATCAATGCCAAGCTGGTTGGTTTAAAATAACAGTTTATTGGGACAGAAGTGCATTTAAAAAAACTAATTTTCTCAAGATACAACATATCCAGTCTAATTACCTGAACCATATTTGCATAAACAATACACTTTAATGAGCACTGATTTTAGAATGGAGAAAAGAAGCTTGCTTTACTCATCTATGATTGAGGAACAGTATAAATCCCGTGTTAATGTGCTGCTGTAGCGACAGAAAGGAGCATTTTGAAAGTGTAACATTGCATAGATGCTGTTAATGATCCTATTCAAATTATGAAACAGTTCTTATAAAGACAGAATTAGCCAGTACAAATACTCTCCTAAGTAAGATATATATATTCATATATAATATATATTCATATATATTCATATATAATATATATTCATATATATTCATATATAATATATATTCATATATATATATATATGGCCAATATAAACATTTATGCAAAACAAAAAGAGTTGACACACAAAGACTTATGCTGCAAAGCATATTTTGCAATAGGCTGTGAACACACAGGGGCACGGGGCGGTCTCTGTCTGTGGGTTTGATAACAGGTTTCCAACACGGGCAGATCCATCCTTGGCTGACTCACCAGGGCTGTCAGTATGGCCCCGATAAAGTGGCAGATTGGTCCCAGGTCTTCTGGCCTGTCTTTGTAGTCACCCATTCCACAGATCATGGAGAACACATATAAATGCAGGTAAATACGCATATGCATAAAAAATAAAATATATAGCAATTTTATCTAAGTTACTGGAAATACACTTAGTGCCAGTATCCTTCCCTCTTATTTTCATTAATAAAACAAAACTCATATAGTTAAAGAATCAGCTTGCAAGTCAATAGTAAATCCTTTTGTATGTAGGCTTCATGCTGCACATGACTGGGTAATAATTCAGACGTGTCACATATAATTTAATGTTATTAATGCACTTAAGACAAATGTAATTAATTAATGCTAGGTCTGATTGAAATTATTTTCTGGGTGTAACTTTAAGGTGTGATCTGTAATAAGAAGACATGTTGAAATTAATGAATCATGCCTGTATGTATTCACTTATACACTGACACATTAACTAAATGTTACTATCTTCACAGAGTGCTCTGTTATTAGTAATAACAGTAGCACTGGATAAACATTTTGAAGTTTAGACAGCACAGAGGAGTAAAAACTAATTGCCAACTGTGATGGTTTTGTACATGCTTGGCCCCAGAATGGCACTATTAGAAAGTGTGGCTTTGTTGAAGTAGGTGTGGCCTTTTTGGAGTAGGTATGTCACTGTGGTGTGGGCTTTAAGACTCTCATTCTAGCTGCCTGGAGGTCAGTCTTCCACTAGCATCCTTCAGATGAAGATGTAGAACGCTCAGCTCCTCCTGCACTATGCCTATCCAGATGCTGCTATGTTCCTGCCTTGATTATAATGGACTGACCGTCTGAACCTGTAAGCCATCCCCAATTAAATGTTGTCCTTATCAAGAGTTGCCTTAGTCATGGTGTCTGTTCACAGCAGTAAAACCCTAAGAAGCCAACATTGGTTTGCATAAATATATCACTTCCTTGTCTGTTTATTGGAAAAATCAGCATTAGCTGAGTGCTTGCAGTCTGTTACATGCACACGACTGTAAAGTATACAAAAGCTCCTTTAAAAGTAGGTACGTGTACCTACTTTGACTCTGCTAATGATGATTTCCACGTGGGAACCATGGGTGTCTTGGTAATGGCAAATGAACTTGTATTGTTCACAGTCTATAATGATCTCCATAGTAATAAGTGTAACTGCTCAATTTGGCTTTCATCTTTAATTGGCTTTTTCTTATCACATTATCTAGGCAGGCACACTCAAAGCTGAAACTACATCTGTATCTCTCACCTGAAGAAAATTCATCTCAAGGGGATGCAGAGATGCCTCAGGAGGCAAAGAGCCTGCTGAAGAAACATGACGACCAAGCTCAGATGCCCTGTACTACATAACAGGACAGGCATGGTGGTGTATGTCTGCACCCTGAGCGTTTGGGGAGGGCTGATATGTAGATCCCCGAGAGCTCACAGTCTAGCCAAAACGAGGGACAGAGTTTCAGTGAGAGATCCTGTCTACAAAACTATAGTGGACTGTGGAAGAAGACACAGAATGTCTACCTCTGCTTTCTGCACATGCTCGCACAAGTGATCACAACCACACACGCGCGCGCGCGCGCGCGCGCGCGCACACACACACACACACATACACAGACCTGCCTCAGAATGGATACACTTTCTTGTAAGACACAAAACTTTGAAACTCTTAGAAGAAAGCATGAGGAGACACCTCAAGAACCAGGCAGAAGCAGTGCTCTGACCAGAACTCCTAGCTCTATAACACACAAGCAGGAAGTATCAAATGGAATCACATCAAGTAAAAAGACTATAAAATATTTCAAAAAGTAATACTGGAGTGAAGAATCAAACTGCTGGATGGAGGGAGCACCCACTTGTCTATAGCATGGAATCCAACACGCAAGAAGTAAGAATGTAATCAATATAAGTAACACAACCAGGGAGTGAGTCACAGAAACAAGACACTTCAAATGCAGAGGTACAAGTTGTAATGAATGTGTATAAAAAAACAAAACAGTGTGATACCTTCAGTCCTCAGGAAAATGCAAACCAGAGCTACATCAGTTCCATGTGCCCCCCAGGCAAAAAGGCAACAACAACAACAACAACAACAACAACAACAACAAAAACAAAAAAGTAGCAAGTTCTGGGGATGGTAGGGGTGTGAGTAGTGGGGGGAGGAAATAGGTCCAGCCACTGTGGAAATCACTGAAACAGATTGATCCTGCCTTCTGAGTTCGGTGTTTGAATAAGATGGTCCCAAGAAGTCTTGGCATTTGAATATTTGATATCCAGTAGTTGGCTCTTTGGGAAGAATTAGAAGGTGTGGCCTTGCTAGAAATGAGTCCCTCAGGGTGGAGCCTGAGGTTTTCAAAGCCTCCTGAACTTCCAGGTGTTCGCCCTCTGCTAAGCTTCCTCTATGTGGGACTTGGGCTCTCAGCTGCTCCAAAGCCATCCTTCCTGCCTGCTGTGGTGCTCACAGAGCTGATAGTGACGGACTCCTATCAATATCTCTGGAACCGCAATTCCTGAATAAACCCTTTTCTTCTCTGGATTACCTCAGTCATGGTGCTCTGTCACAGCAGTGGAAAATAAGCAATGAGTCTATTCTTCAATCAGTCTGGGTCAGCTTCGCTTACCACAGGGACACCTGCATAGCATATACAGTTTGTTGTGGTTGTTGTTAGACTGTTCAAGTACCAATTACAGGATGAGGCAGGAATCCATCAGCAGGTGAACATATAAAGAAAACGTGGTCTGCACACACCAAGGAGAATTATTTGGCCTTCAGGGAAATGAAGTCATTTCACTGGTATCAGAAAATGGGTGTGGCTGGAAGTGACCACATTCAGCAAAGTAAGCCAGACTCAGAAATGAGACTTTTCCTTATTACGTAGACAGAAAGTGGCAATCAACAAAAGAAAGAGTGAGATATTAGGGACATGTAAGGCAGAGGGGGAGAGGACAAGAGTATCGTGCTGGATATGATCAAAGTTCACTAAAGGCAAGTGGGAATGTCTCAGAGAAACCAATTTCCAAGTACTTTGAACAATTAATATATGATTCTTCAAAGCCAAGCACTTTGCACATTATAGGCATAAATTTATTTATCATAGAACAAACCACAGGGTTTTTTGTTTGTTTGCTTAAGAGAAAGATCTAGGTTGCCTACATATGTAACATGCATATTTTTGGATGCATGTTACAGGGTTCTTAGAGAAAGGTCCTGAAGACTGACGACCACCACCACCACCACCACCACCACCACCATCATCAGAGGATTAATTCTCTGAGGAGCTGGAGATGGAAGATGAAGACTAGAGTAGAGCCAAATAGAGGAATGCCACTGGGGACATGTGCTTGGGAACCACACATTGTCCTGGCCCCTTCCTGAATGCCACGTCTCTCTATCTTCCATGTATCAGGAAGTCAACAACAGCCCCTGCCATATGCTCCCAACACCACGTTGTTTTCCTTCACAATTGCCACTGGCCAAGACATCTAACACAGTGAGCCAACATAATAATCCATCTTCAATCTGTAAGGCCTTCCGGCACAGTGAGAAGCCTCCACCTCCTAGGATACTTTCATACTGACTCCTCACTACAGCTGAGGTCCTAGCAGAGTATGAACAAACACAACTTAAAGAACTCTGGGCTTCATTGATTTTGAGATCTTCTTTCTATAAGTTATAAACCCATGGACTCATTCATTCATATTTACCTCTGTTCACACATTAACTTTTTTCATTTAGTAATGTTTCTCTCAAATCTATGAAACTTTATAGCTTTAATAGATTTAAACAGTCCCAGGCCAGGATTCACAAAGTACACTTACAGGCACACCTTCCTTCTCTGACACTCATTTTCCTTTTCAGTCCTTCAAATAGCTATAAAAGCCAAGCAAGAAACAGTCTTTTTTTTTTTCATTTTTAAGAGTAAATATGTGCATATATGTTTATATTTCCATCTATTTTAGTCAAACGACAATAATGATACATAATTTTCTTCAACTTGGTACTTCACCTAGTGATATCACTCAAGATCATTCTATAGCAAGACATGTAAATATTTCCATAGCTGCAAAATAGAACTTTTAATCATATTTTTAATAGTTTATTCTCTCATATATTACATCCCAACTGAAGTTTCCCCTCTCTCCTCCACCCAGTCTGACCCCTACATTTTATCATATTCACAACAATATCTAAACATGTCAAAAATGTTTTGGTTGTTTTCATTCTTTAATGGCTGTGATTGGTCCTGCGGCCTTGCCTGCCTTGTGTGTTTAGGTCAATGGCTGAGTCTACCTAGTCTGTGGAGGTTAAGAGCAACTGCATATACAAACCGTAAAACACACCTTCGCATTGCCAATGACATCAGAGAACATGTTTTCTTATAACTGTATTATTAGGTTATTGTATCAATTTCCTATTGCTATGGTAACAAACTGTCAAAAATTTAGTAGGCTTGAACAACAAAACACAGTTCAGGCATCAGATATTCAAGATGTGTCCCACTCAGACAAAATGAAAATGCCAGCATAGCTGCTTCTCCCAGAAGCCTGGGTAAAGCTAGATTCCTCATCCTCTCCAATCTCATGGTCTTTCCCTCTTAGCAGCCAGCAATTTCATCAACCTGTCCTCTGCTCTTGTGAATTGGTGTCTACCATGACTCCGCCCTCTGCTCCTATGACTCCACCCCATGACTCTGCCCTCTGCTCCCAAGACTCCGCCCTCTATATCCCAAGACTCTATCTTCTGTGTCTTATGACTCCACCCTCTCCTCTGACTCCATTTGGGCCCATCAGTGTAACCCAGGACAACCAGTGAGCTTCTTAATACTGTATTCTTGATTTTAATTCTGACTGCTGTGGTGGTTTGAATATGTTTGGCCTAGAGAGTGGCAGTATTTGGAGGTGTGGCCTTGTTGGAGGAAGTGTGTCACAGTGGCTATGGGCTTTAATACCCTCTAACCCTAGCTTCCTGGAAGCCAGTCATCTCCTAACAGTTTTAAGATGAAGATGTAGAACTCTGAGCTCCTCCTACATCATGCCTGCCTACACGCTACCATGTTCCCGCCATGATGATAATGGGCTGAACCTCTGAACCTGTAAGCCAGCCCCAATTAAATGTTGTCCTTATAAGAGTTGCCTTGGTCATGGTGTCTTTTCACAGCAGGAAAACACTAAGATAACTGCCAAGTCCCTTTGGCCATGTGAAGTCATGGGACTGAGAACCAGACAATGCTGGGTATTGTGTTTCGGCTTATTGCAAATAGGCTGTGAGATCTAGACTTTAAATAGTTTAATGACAAACAATAATTTGAACTTATTATTTTTATAATGAGGGAATTTGAGTTATTTTTGTGTTTAAAGGCTTTTTGTACTTATGTGAACTGTCTATTTATATTGACCATTTTTAGTTGTTTTAAAAAGTTTATTTTTAAAGCTCTTTATATTATAAGCTCTGCATCTATTTATAATTATGTTACATAAGACTTGGAATGGATTCAGTTTTTTTTCCTTTCTTTTCCACACAGCTCTTTAGCCAACACAGTTTCAGGAAAGAACAAACTCATCTTTTCCTTACAGATACGCCTATAGTTTCACATACTATGCTTCTATATAAAATTTGATCTATATCTAGATTTTTAATTGTGCTTAAATTTAGATATTTATCATAAACTACAAGAGTTACATAACTGCTTAGACATGGCAAACATTTAACTAATAATCTGTTAATTAAAATCAGTAACTGAAATTAAGGTATTTTAATATCTTGTCCTTACCCATATTGAGATGTGTACTGCCTTGCACCCTTATTCTCCCAATGTGCAGCCCTGTGTTCTGTTCCACGCACAATGAAGAACAGCAATAGTCAACATTCTAAAAACATATGTGCAAAGGGCTGACAGCAGATCTCTACTCAGACACTTAGTTTGGGATTGAGTGTGACAGTAACAGCCAATGAGAATGGAGTGTGAGGCACAGAGGTGTTGTTCCTTCCCAGATGAAGAATGGAGGTTCTGGGACGCTGCCATCTCTATCTTAAGGCTGAGAGTGGTAGAACCGGAAGTGGAGCCAGGACCTATGATAGGACCTGGAGCCAGCGCCTCCGACTTTGAGTTCACTGCTCTATGCTCTACAGATAATGAAGTCACAGTTTTGGCCTTGGTTTCACTTTTTTAAAATACTTTGACTTCCAAAATAATTTTATCTGAGGGACATATACAGTAGTAAGATCTAAATGTGACTGCAAACAAATAAGTCCATTGTTCAGCACCAAGAGAAGTAATGAGAACTAAAAGAACTATGAGAGATCAGTTTTAAACATAATTCTGAAGGTAATATTGATTATAAGGCTGAGGTTAACAAAATACAGTACAATACCATTTTTTATTTTTTAAGATATGATTTATTTTTGCATAGGTATGTGTCTGCCTGTGAATGTCACATGTGTGCAGGTGTCCACAGAGGCCACCAAGGGGCACTGCACTGCTTGTAGTTGCTGGTTAAGAGCCCCACTGGGTGTTAGAAACCAAGCTTGGGTCCTCCAGAAGAGCAGCAAGTGTTCTTAACCCACAAGCCCTCACAGCTTAGCAATTGTTTAGTTACCTCAACTATATAACTGTCTTTTACCCATATTCTTACTGTATTAATAACATACTATGGAGATAACTCATGAAATAAAAAGTCTACCCAAAGAAGTCTGGGAAATAGCAACTCTTTCCAAGTGTGTTTAACGAAGAAAAAAAAGATCATTAACAATAATCCCTAAGCTTTCTTCACTTTGGAATTCTTGGTTAATCGTTTCTAATAACAAAGGAAGAAGAAAAACAAAATAAGATCAATACAGATATCACTGTAACACGATGGCTGAAATCCACTGTTTTATCTTTGAAAATATGAAGAACTGGGCTGGAGAGATGTTTCTGGGGGCAGAGTAACTGTGGCAGAAATGTGTTGAAAAACCTGAGTTTGGGTCTCCGGAATGTACATGAAAGGAGATGTGGTGGTACACACCCTTAATTCTTAAATCTTAGAGTGAGATGGGAGACAGAGACAGGCAGATCCCCAGAACTTCCCAGGCTAGGTACCCTGACACCCAGGGCTGTGAGAATTAAAGACCTTGGCACAAACAGTATGGAAGGTGGAGATTGAAACCTGGGCTTGCTATCGGACCACATGTGTAATATAGTACATGCATGCCTGCGGGCACACACACGTGCGCGCACGCGCACACCAAGACACACTGACACATGGAAATGCACACACACACACACACACACACACACACACACACACACACAGCAGACACCCATAGGTGGAGGGAGAGGAAGAGAGAGAAAACATACACATGACACAAAAAGATAACAGAAATGGATAAAAGGATGAACATTCTGCTATATAAAGTTAATCTGATAACACGTTATATTTTTGGTGCATCAGAAAATGTAATAAACAATGAACATCAGCTTATATTTGAGCTTTATAGCTCATACTGAAAATTTTCCTTCACTGTAATTTTAAATCAATCTCATTGTGAATATAATTAAAACAACCAAGGATTAATAAAATGCCTTATCGGGTTTATGGTTAGTCTATAGATCTGCTACTCATATATACTTTATATAAGCTAAAAGCACTTGCTCTTTATAAGTGAACACTCTGAATCTGAGCGGAATGCTCATTCCCAGAATTAAGGCTCCTAAGGGAGAAAAGGAAATTGCTGCCCGTGGAAGCTAAACATAATGCTGCATAATCGATCGCTCACTCGGGCATCAGACACGCTCCTGCCGATGACAGAGTAAGTAACTATAAGAGCAGACAACACAAACATTATGGGTATTATATCGCCCACTGCAGTAAAGACTATGAGACTGGCCACGCTCCAGAGCAAGCAGTATGGAGGGCATGTCTTATGGGAAATGTATTTATAGAGAAATTAAGGATAGTGCACATATTAATTATACAAATGCTAAATAAATAGTGATATATAGGGTGGGATGAAACTCAAGTAGTCTTTGGGTTTTCCAGGAGCAGAGATGTGTCCCAGTCCTGTGCAAAAGGACAATGAGAAAAATTACTATTTAATGAGAAACAGAACAAAGAATATAGAAAATAAAAAAAATTGAGAAACAGAAAAACCATAGACAACAACAACAAAAAAAAGAAACTAAGAAAAGAGCGAAAAGTGAAAATAGTGTAGCTAGTCATGAACATTAGTCAGATGAATCATAGATGAGATGAACAGGGCAGTTTCCTGGCCTCCTTAACTACATAACACAACCAGAGAGTGTTGGATTTGTAAGGAAGGATTCACAGTGACTGCCTGGATGAGTGGGTGTGTACATGTGCGTGTGCGTGTGTGCGTGTGTGCACGCGTGTGCGTGTGCGTGTGTGTGTGCATGTGTGCATGCGTGTGTGTGTGTGTGTGTGTGTGTGTGTGTGCGTGTGTGCACGCGTGTGTGTATGTGTGTGTGTGGCAGGTATGTGTGTACGTATGCATGTGTGTTTGTGGGATCTGAGTGTATATGTTAATTCTGCTTTCCCAGGAGGGGCTGTCTGGAAGGAGGAATGAGTCACATACTCAGGTGACTCCTTGTGAACCATCCCTCTAATGAATGAAGGAATCAATCACTGGACAAGAAGGTGGGACTTCCAGGTTGGAAGGAGGAAGAAAGGAAGAGGAGAGAGTTAGGAACTTTTTGGACAAGGACAGTGACAGTGCAAGTTGTAGCTACCAGCATCTGGATTACTTCGCCACAGGAGAATTTAGATTTACTATGGCTTACAAGATTAGCATTCTAGTTGTTGCATCCAGAGATTGAGTTACCATTATTTCTGAATTAAGGTTGTGTGATGTTTTTATTTCACCTAGCGGCTCAACTGGGTTCCAGGGAGAAAGGTATGGTGGCAAAGCGTGAATTTGCCTGAAGTGCAAGGTGGAGAAATTTTGGAGCTCTGAGTCGGAGAGTATCCAAGAGACAAGAACTAGTGGGAGAGACCTTAAGGGGCTGAGAGTAGCTGGGTGTATCGCAGAAACAGTTTGTTATTTCCTGCAACAGTATGCTGCAGTCACAAAGAAGGGCCGGACTGCTGAATTCGTATCTACTACACCTTTTTGCCTTCTTGGGATAAGCACTTAGTGGTTCTTCAACTAATTTCTATTCCCATATAAACACCCAAGCTCCTGACCCAGTTTTCCCCTCAAGATGGGCAAACCTGGTGATTCCCTTTCTTAACAAAGCAGTGATGAGCAAACTGGGAAAGAAAGCCTTCAGCTCCTCCCATGAGCTGCACACACCTTCAAAGAAGTCCCAGCAGCAAAGGAAAGGAGACAGGACCATCGTCCTAGCAGCAGCCTGGGAGAGTGCACAGAAATGGATCTGAACCCTAAGCTGTTATCCGCAGAGGCTGACGAGACACAACAGGAAAGGCCTGGGGCTGTATTCTGTTTCCTCTCTGACTATAACTACGCGGGTGCGCCTTGTCATAGCGAGGATCCACTCCTGCTGCTCATTAAGGCTGTCATGCTCTTCCCAGTCTCATCTGCCTTATAATTGAAATTCTTATTTTAACAGCATTATGTTAATGTTATTGCTAGCTATGGAATGTCTTGTGAAGAGTGCAACATTAAAGTTAATTTAGCCCTACATCCTGGGTAATGGATACTGTCTGGAATATAATAAACCAGATACTCGGAATCGGACTGAAATGCGTCAAGGTTACGTTCCCAATTAGAAGCAACCCCTGATGTGGCCAACGTCTCTCACATCTCATTGATCACACATTGCTTATGGACTTTCTGGTTATGGTAGCAAAAAACCCAGAATTCCTAATGAAGTTCCTGTTTTCTTTTTTCTTTTTTTATTCTTAATTAAAACTGGTTCTGCACTTGAGTTGAGCTTCCTGGTGAGAAAAAATTAGATCAGTATTGTAAAAGAATTAAGAAAGTACTCCTCATTGTACTATTTAAAAAATACAGTAAATCTAAAAAAAAATGTCTTTTATTATTAAACAGCAACTTCCATTCAGCAAAACCTGATGTTCCCATAACTCAGTGTCTACATGGTGCTATTAATGAGGCCTCAAACGCAGTTTGCTGATAAGTACAACCGTCTTCCTTAATGAGCTTTGACTCATGTTTAGGTGTTGGGATTTCCCATTGTACACCCAGAGGATGCCAGGAGCGATAACGCATAACAAATATTTCACTTGCAGACAGGTCAAACTGAGGGGCCATGGGAACCTTAGACAACAAAACTAGAAATTACATGTTTAACTCTAAATATTTAAAAAATAATTATTTTGATACTTGAATATGATAAATCAAGAACTCCAAGAGTCAAATAAAAGTTAATATTTTGATGATAAAACAAGACTGGCAAAGAGTCTGGAATTGTGGAAACAGAACGATACATTCTCCATTTCTACATATGTTAATTTTTAATTTTAAAAAATTAATCTATGAAATTAATATTTTATTTTTGAATAAATGGAGCTATTTCATTGAAGCTGCCCATAGGCAGCTAGAAAATGCATTTATTTATTCTATGAAGTTAATTTTTGTATATTGTTGAGTTTTACAAAAATAGGCACATATAAGATGGCTCTCACTGTTGCTGCTACAGTTTGCAATGATTGTCCTTAAAGGTCCAAGCTTGGTGCTCAAGATTACACTGTTGGGAAAAGAAGGGTCCTTAGGACCTGGGACCTTAGGTCACAGAGAGGCAAAGTCTGTAAGTAGAGCTTGCCCACCAGGAACCTCCTACGGGCTCCTGTGTGACCCTGTAAGTTTTCTAAGAAAGGCTGATTCAGGGCCCATCCATTCCTCTCTCTGTTCCTGTTGCGATGTGGCCATTTGTTAACAGAAAGATGTACTGCCATACACTGCTGTCACCAAAGGCCTGCTTCAGTAACATCTGCCCAGTCCACGAACTAGGACTCTTCAAAACTGTGAGGCAAACTGACATCTCATCTTTGTAGTTATACGCTACAGTGTTTATTATATAAGGTAGACATGGCAACATTATCTTTCTCTGTTTTAGCATACATATCGGTTAATATTTATATATACGTCTAGGGGAAATGTAAAACTGTGTGGGTTTGTATTGCTATACAGCTGACTACTGCCTCTTTTGGAAAGGTGTAAAGGTTTCCTCAAACCCAAGAGCAGCAGTGAAAGTCTCCTCACTGCTGCATCGAAGAATAAAGTTACTAACAATGCCTAGTGCTGAAGAGCATGCAGAGTCATATGTGACCTCCCCCAGCCTTTGAGGGTCTGACCTATTGTTCTCAAAGGATAGCAGCCTCCTGCAGAACAAGCAGAACCAGTTTCCAGCCTTTGGAGGAGGGTCTGGCCCTGCCTATATATATTTGGAGAGATTCATTAAAGTTTGAGCCTTGAGCAAGAAATCATGCCTTGACTCCACGTGTTTCTCTTGCCACCCTGTTTTCTATCCCCATCTCTTCTTCCAGGGCACCCAAGCCGTTCGCATGTAGCCTTGGGCAGCTACAGTCATAAGCCACTGACAGGGATACAAATACACTTGAGAAAACACTTTTAACATGTCACCTCAGAAATACTGACAGGTTCTTAATCAGGAGAGATAAAAACTTGTTTCTGTGGAAAGAGGACTATGCAAACATTAATGGCCCCTTTATTTATGATAGTTACAGATCACAAAAAGAAAAAAATATGGATTTGTATAACCTCATAATTGGACAGATTCTGGAGGCAGAATATCAGCAAGAGAAGAAGCGCCTGAGGCGAGAAGTTAATCCCACGAGCGCGGTGCACTGGAAGGACCGCACGAGGTGAAAACCGCAACGAACAAAGTGCATGCACTTGTTTATACAGAATAAACCCCAACACGCAAGTCAGCTGAGTGTGCGCCATGGCCTGGAGCAGGAGGATGGTGAGGAGTGTCCACAGGAATAAGAACAGTTTTCCTCTGGACTGAACTTGTCACTAGGAGGCTGTGCACATGTGCGGAACTGAGAAAATGTAAGCATGCTCATGGTTGTCTTAGTTTTCTAGTCAGAGGACTAAATTAACCTGATGTAATAACTAACGTATGATGCTATGACAACTATATTGTCTCGATCAACCAAGGATACACAGGAAAATAATTAGTGCAAAAATTACATTTTCTCTCCACAGCTGAGGAAAACTGTAAACGCGGCTGTGTATGTGTGTGTAACTATGTATCTATAGGTCATATATATTTATATAGACGTATACATAGACCTCATTCAGTACACTGGATGACTAGTTATTCTGCTAATTAAATGTGGTAAAGGGCTCATTTTTATAATTTCATTTATTCATAATTATGCCAAAATTAAACATTATTTACTGAAACAAATACTTTTGGGCCTTACGTGCTTCCAGTTTCCAGCACATGCATCATTAAAGCGGCAATGGCCAGTGTGAGGGAAATAAAGAAATGGTGTCAGGGTGAGGGAGAGAGCTGCTCATGTCACTCTCAGAGGAGATGCCGAGATCCTGCAGGACACCAGCTGTGTTGGAGCCTGCTTCCCAATGTTTGGGCTGCCATGGATAGTACAGGATACATACTTTTAGATTATCACCATTGAGAAGTAGAGGCATCACAATTTAGCATGCTTTAAATAAAATGTTATCGGAAGCCACTAGGAACTTAGTATGTAAGCAAAATTAGGCTATTTGCAATGATACTTCCTAAAAGTTCCCAATTTCCCAAAATGCATAGATGTTACAAGCTTATTTCAAAATAAGATCTGAGAAGCCACATGTGTGATTCCTCTGAAAGTTTGAAAAGTAGCTGTTATGACAAAGACGTCTTAAGTTCAATTGTACTCAGCTCAACCCACATCTATTCCCAGAGTACACATGAAGATATATAAGGTATATCTTCTATATGTTAATGTGTATACATTCAATGTGTTAAAGAAGACATAAAATCTGAGCCTCTCAGGACACCAGTATGTCTAACTAATAAGGCATGACAGTTTTTTTCTCAACTTGACACAAGATAAATAGAATTATCTGGGACAAGGGAACTAGAGCTGCTTCCATCCGATTGTCTGTGGGCATATCTGTGGGTATATCTGTGGGTATATCTGTGGGTATATCTGTGGGCATATCTGTGGGTATGTCTGTGGGTATATCTGTGGGCATATGTGTGGGTATATCTGTGGGCATATGTGTGGGTATATCTGTGGGTATATCTGTGGGTATTTCTGTGGGCATATCTGTGAGTTTCTTAATGACTGAGCTGACAGGGCCAATCTATATATGAGTGGTGCCAGCACTGGGCATTTAGTTGCTCCTCAAAGGTAGGTATATGTTGAGCAAGTCAGTAAGCAGCACTCCTCCATGGTCTTAGCTTCGGTTTCTGCTTCCAGGTTCCCACCTTGGTTTCCCTCAGTGATGGACCATAATGTGGAAGCACAAGGCCCATCAACGCTTTCTTTCTTTCCCACTGCTTCTGGTCATGGCGTGCATCATCATAGCCATAGGAAGCAGACGGAGGACATAGGTCAATGCAGTCAGTTCTAACATCTTTGTGTCTCAGATCTGCCATATTTCTTCCTGTATTGCTAAATGAACTGTTATTGAGAACGGTAGGGACTAAGAATCTATTCTGGTTTCTGCATCCCCAGTGCCTGGTTATGAGGAAAGACATAATAAAGAGTAGTTAATAAATGAATTGGACTGGATATTCCTGGTTGTCGACTTGACTATATCTGGAATGAACTACAATCCAGAATTGGAAGTCTCACCTGTGATCCTAATCTGGAGGCTGGGAGATACAAGTTTCTGACCTGGATCCTGGCATCGAGATCTTGAGGCATAGTCGCTATGAATCCCAGAAGATTAAGATAGGGAGATCTCTGAATTCAAGGTCACCTGAGATTAAAAGCGTGGTGGCACATCTCCAGACACCTGCTCATCTCCATACATAAGGGCACTGGAAGAAGGAAGATTCACTCTCTCCCCCTTGCCTGCTTGCCTCGTGGGACGGACCAACTGCTAGATCCTTGGACTTCCATCCACAGCTGCTGCTGCCCATTTTTGGGGAGTTGGACTATAGACTGTAAGTCATCAACAAATTCCCTTACTATACTGAGACTACCCATACATTCTGTGTCTCTGGAGACCTCAGACTAATATAGTGAATAAATAACTGGCTAACTTAAATTCTCTTTCCATCATCATACTTTTAGCAACAGACAGTTGTCTACACTGTCAACCTTCTACCTACCAGCTAGCTATCAAGAGGATCTGACATTATTGTTCTAAAATCTTTCATTAGGTTGATTATTTTTTCAGCCTGTCAATACACAATGCTATGTAACTCAGCCTGCTTTTCCCAGTTCTGACATTAGTTTGAAAACTATTACAAGACAACATAATGTTCCATTCACCAGACTGTCTTGTGACTTCAGTATTGTACAGAAATCCCTTTGTCACCTTAATGTTCCACTTTAGTTCTCCTCCTGGATTATTCAGTGACTGTTTTCTGAGCTAAAGAGTAAGAGTTCTGTCACACAGGAAAGTCCCTGTCGATTAGTGAAGTCACAGAGCAGAGAGTCAAGTGCAGAGACTTGGAAAGTGGCAAGAGTGTTTGTTAGTCTCCTCTCCTCACTGTGAGAAAACAACCCGATGAGCTGCCTACATGAGGAAGAGACTTTGCCTCTCACTCTTGGAGTCCAGACCATGGCTGCTGCATGGGCACAGGGTGGAGAGCACACAGGGAACAAGGCTGTGCGCCCCAGGGATAAAGAGAAAAGAAAGCCCAGCATGAGGAAACTCAAAGCCTTTGATCCGTCTGTAGTTCATTCTTGAGAGGGTTAGTGACACAGGTGAAATTTAATTCCTTTGCAGATTATAAGGTTTATAAAGAAACATTTATTGTGTAATTGTTCAGTTTCCAACATGTGGTCATTATAAAATTAAAGATCCCAGCAGAGTGTAGATATGTGGATTATCTCTCCGCTCGTGGTAGCCGTGCTGGATTATGTAGACTGGACAACATCGCCATGCTTTCTTTATAACTATGACCCTACAGCATGGCGTAAGGCCAGGCGCTGTGATGCCTACAGCTTTAGCGTTTACTCAAGATTCATTCAGCTATGTAACTAACTGTAGTACTTCCATATATGCCTTCCAATGTTTGTTTTATTCTCCAAAAATGATACAGTTAGGATTTTGGTGGGATTTCGTTGAATGTGTAAATCTCATTGTATGATGTGGACATGTTTAGTAACAGTGATTTTTCCATGGACAGAGTGGGTTTTCCCATGTTTATGTCTCTTGGTTTTCACTGCTGTTTTCTGACTTTCACCATGCACGTCTTTTGTTTCCTTAGTTAAACATAACCCTGGGTATTGCTGGCAGTTAGGAGGAATGTAGTTTTTGGTCTTATTTGGTTTTCAATAATTCAGCATTAGTACAAAGAAGACTTACTTCCTAAGTACTAATCTTTGAAAACAAACACTGAAGGCCCTCAGGAGGTGAGACAGTCATCGTGTCACAGGGCTCTCAGAGTATACTAGGAGTCACCAGACTCTCCACCACACTCCTAGAAAGTGTGGCTGGAAACACTAGCTTTGAAGAAGCATTAATACTTTGAGCACTGAACATATGTGAAGTCAACTTTAGTAAGAGAAGAAGGGCCCAGATTTTGTATTTTCATTTCCTTGCTACTTTTATTATTTTGCTTGTTAAAGTAGTATATACATGATTATGGAAAGACATATATATATATATATATAATTCAAGTAATATACCACCTTATAAATTAGCCAATGTATTTTTTTAGGGTTGGTCATTAGCACCATTAAAGTGAATTCTAGTTTTCCACTGCTATAATAAGTGTAAGAATGTTTGGCTAAAACAATTATAATTAAACATGCAAAGAAAGGCCGCCAGTCTAGAGAAATGCCAAGGATACATTAGTGTTGGGAACCAGAGAGCTTGGCTCAACACCCCCAGCTGAGCTTTTTGCACAGGTTTCTTGAGAGCAAAACATCCCGTGGCTTATTCCTGCCTTCCTGCCTGGTGTGGTACGGACTTTCCAGGTGCCTGACCTATGACTATAATTGTTTTTTCCTGTTCCTTCCCTGGCCTCTAGTATATATATTGCTGATCTCTCAGTAAAGCTTTGGCATTCTCCTTGCAGAATGACCCATGTCTGTGTTTTTTGTTAATCCCCCAGGCCTACGCCCGATACTCGGTACCGTGGCAGCAAGGGTGCTGTCACATTAGGATCCATGTAATGTGACTGGACTGTCAGCCACCCATTGCACGCCAGTCAAAACATGGATAGGGAGGGCGGGAGAGATGGCTCAGCTGCTCTTCTGGAGAATTCGGGTTCAATTCCCAGCACCTACCTGGTGACTCATGATCCTCTGTAACTCTAGTTCCAGGGGGATCCAATACCTTTTCTGGGCTCCCTAGTCACCAAGCAGTTATTCAAACAGGCCAAGCACCCGTAGATATACAATAAATTAATTTTTGACATAGTCATCATTTCAACGTATCAGCTGTGAACTGTTTATTACAAAATATAATACATTTTATATATTGTATACATTTATATATTAATAATAGTTGCATTTATACTGTGACACCAACTCTAAAAAAGAGAGGAAGATGAGAAAGAGAGAGAGAGGAAAGGTAGAGAGAGAGAGAGAGAGAGAGAGAGAGCAAGAAAGACCAAGTTATTAAAGATCCTAGGTGCTTTCCGGTGGCTTCTGACATTTACTTAGAGAATCATGTACTGAGTTACTTGTGAGCAGCACAAGGGCAGCCGTGCTTCCTGTGTGGAGTCACGCGCTTCCTGATCAGAGACACGCGGGTAAGCAGAGCAGCACTGCATGCTCAGCTGTGGCCGGCCACCCGAACCCAACACAGATTCACCAGAGCTTTTCAGCTGAGCCATCTCACTCGTGATAACTACTTTGGCCCAGGATCTGACCACATCGTACAACTTGGTATGCCGCCATCCTGGCCTTGCCATCCTCAGCTGGTGCCTGAGGTGCTACAGAAGTCTCCTGAGAACTTGAGTTGCCTCTGCCCTCACCCCAACACGCAGGGCTGAGCTGCTCTGCACCTCAGGTTTCTAATAGCCCAAGGCCATTTCCTCACCAGAGGCTTCTGACAGCTGCAAAGGAGCGCCCTTCAGCTGGTAACTCCTGAAGACACAGTCCATCAACTCTCACCTAAGCATCGCCTGTGACACCTGGCTTTTCAGGCTGTTTCCCAGCGGCAGCGTGTTAACTCAGGCTGCCCACAGCATGATTACTGGCTGCTCTCCATCATCATCCTCCTTTCCTTCTCACTGATTATTTAGTCTGAGAGGAGCAACAGTTTCGGTGTTTGCTAACCAGGAGCCTCACAAAGTCAGCCCTCTTCAAATTACTCAGCGCATGAGGCAGAGATCGCCTAAAATACCCGGCACACCTCATTTTCCACCTCGCTCACGCTGGCTCTGCTTGGTCCTTGCAGTGTCGACACCTTTAAATGGCGTACAGGACGCACGGTCCTCTGCCTCCTCTGCATTCCTCGGGCTGCTTAGGATTGCTGGGCATGCTGCCTGAGGGCTCCTCTAGCTCTTCTCTTGACCTGTAAGAGTCCTCTCCAGCTTGTTCTCACCAGAACAGTTACCTCCTCCAAGCTCTGCTCATCTTTCTCTTCCTCAGTTAGCGGGTTCCCACTGAAACCGGCTAACACAGGGCATCCTCCACCCTGCAGAGGTGCCAAACCCGAACACTGCTTTAACCTGCTTCAACCTGCTTCATCCTGCTTCTCCCCTTTGCACTATGCATGCCACCCATTGCCTCATCAAAAGAAGCACGGGCTCCAAAAGGGACAGGTTCTTTATTGAATCCCAATGTTCCTCAGGTGCTCAGACAGTGCCTGGCAGAGAAGACGCACACCATAACAATCTACTGTATGATCACTGTAACATTTCTTGTTTTCTAAAGGACGTCAAAGGAAGAAGTCAGCGTGGAGCTGCTGAGACTCAAGTCAGACGTTTACTTTAACAGGGAAAGGCAAACAACCAACTCAAGTTATAAGATATTGACTGCACAGAGACCTTCCAAACTGAATTTATTTTAAACATTCTAAGGTGCCATTTAACTGACATCGTTGGACATATACAGTCCTAAGAACGTTTTAAATATCAGGAGTCACACTTACTTGCCAATGTGTGGTAGAAAAATAACAAATATATCCCACATATCAAATAGCTACCACAAAATAATCTGTTATCTGTGAAATCAGCCCACAGATTGTGTTGATAGGTAAATTCAGAGTCTAGAAACATTTATTAGATTTGAATGGTAGGCATTCATTTTCTAGATAATATAAGCCTAAGATTCAAATTTACTAATCATTAATTTGGAGTAGTTATTTATAGACTGCATTTTGTCTTTTGATCAAAAGGTTTTTGAACTACTAAAGTCCATTAAAGATTCAGCATTCAAGTAACAAAATGTGTGAACTCATTTACTTCACAGAAATGGAGACTGGTGAACAGGAGTGCAGCAGCTCACAGGTGTGAGCAGCAGTACACACTTATCCACATGTGTGAACAGCAGTGTACACTCACCCACAGTTGTGGACAGCAAGGCACACTACCCACAAGTATTAACAGAGGTGCACAATTATCCGCAGAGAGCCAGTACATATAAGATAACCATCTCCTACCTTACATAACATCCTCTGCTTTACATTTTCCTGACCATACAGGTGTGGATCTCAACAGTGCACATAGGAGTTGACATTTAATTTAAGACAAATCCATTGTTTAACTAACCACATTATGATTAGTCAATAATTTTTGTATAACACTAATAGCCTGCTTACCTGTGGCATCGTGTTAGATTTAAATACTGAACTTTAAGGGGAAACCTATCACAGAAACATTGAAGCTTTGATTTTCAGATTTATATAAAACATTTAATGTGATTGCAGAATGGCCCCAGGTGTCAAAACTAGCTGTGGAGGCAAATCAATAAACCACATCATATTGTTATATATGCTTTTAAAAAATGGGAGGGGGATTTAAAACACTTCCTAGTATTCTGAAATAATGAATAAGCCACAGCTAGGAAGCTTCAAATTAGAAGTAAGCAAACTAGTTGCAGAGCAACAGGAGGTAAAGTATAATTTTAAAATGCTACATCTACCTCTCGTTTTGCAAAGGACACGAAAGGAATAGGTCAGACTCAAGCTGCAACTCAAAGGTTTACTTATAACAGGAAGAACAAACAAACAATTTAAGCTCTAAAAATATCTATGGAATGACAATGTTTCTTAGCAGAAAATAAAACCTGATCCTAAAAATCACACAGAATATTGAGGAAAAGAGGAGGCAATACAATTTTTATAAAGAGCAGAGTTGGAGAACTTGCCTTTTCTGCTTCCAAACATACTACAGAGCTACAATACTCAAGACAGTGTGGCACTGCCATAGAAATAGATGCAGATCAGGAGAATGGGCGAGAAAGAAATTCTCCATTTATGGTCAATGATTTTCCAAAGTAAAACTATGAACGCACAGCGTCTTTTTAAACAGCTTATAAAAACTTCAATGTCCAGCCACTCCTTTCGTGGACTTAGAATAAATTCTTCAATGTCCATTGATTCCAATCTTGGACTTAGCAAACATAAATTCTATTTTACACACTGCTTATGACAACATCATTAAGACTATTCCTAAATATAAAGTCCAAGAGTCTCCCAGTTGAACTTTATTAACTTGTACTCTCAGCAGCCAGAAAGCTCAGGCAGGAGAATTGAGTGTTCCAGCCAGAACTGCACAGCAAATCTGTCTTAGTTGAAAGTACAGTGCCTTTGCACAATATGACTCTGTAACAAAACAGAGCACGGTACTAACAGTTGACAGTGTACATGGATTCCCAGATTGTAAGCAAAATGTGGTAATGAGAAAACCTGTATTTTATGATTTTTGTTTATATAAGCTGTCTCAAATAGAAACACAGTCTCACACACACACACACACACACACACACACTAAAAGGCAGGAAATAAATTAGCAGTTGCCAAGTCTGGAGAGGGAGAGAAGTGTGGGTGAGTGCAGACTGGAGTACTCTAAATTATCTGGAAAAAGACAATGCAATTCAATATTTATACTAAAAACAACAGTATATACTTCAAGTACTGTACATTTTATGAAATACAGTTCAAAATAGGCTTTAAAGATTCCACACTTCTATAATTAGAACTCAACCCCAGATAAAATGGACTTTGCTGAATGGGAGTTAGCATGTAATTATTTTTCCCTTCCTGATCTTGAAGTTGAATTTCTGAAGAGAAATGGCGTAAAAAATATAAGGACATCCAGCTTATTTGGAGGATGGAGCAATAATGCAAGCAAGAGAAGCAAGAACCCCAGTGTTAGCATAACAGAGGATGCAGAATACACGTCTACCAGCATTCCTGAGGAGCATACCTTAACAGGGCAGGCTCTTGTCTACCCCGACTTTAAATAGAGAGATTACATGAACAAGGGGGAAAACTGGTGGGTCTCAGAGACAGTTTCAGTAACTCCTCCAGAGTCTTCAGGAACATGAAGGAAGCGGGCAAAAGAGTGGGTCAACAGGAGGCAGAAAGGAAGCCTGTGCAGGAACAGGCATCATCAGTGCCTTGGTTCTGAGGTCACTGATGCTCTATCTGTATGCGTGGGGCTAGAGAGCTGCAGCAGCTGTCTGGTCCCAGGCCAGCAGAGAGCCAAGATGCTCCTAGAGCTAAGCATAGGCAGGTAGGATTTCTCACAGGCATGCACAGGACAACTGAATGCCCAAGCACTCACTTCCGAGCACCACAGCTGCTGACTGGGCAATGACAGCAACTCACTTGCATCTCTTCTGTTTCGTGGGGAGCCATCAGAAACACAAGCAAAGAGCAATCTGTGTTTGCTGTTACTTAAACTCGCTAAGAGAAGGACATTCATTCGTGACACCTGTAACAAAACTTGCAGTTCAATATTTGGAAGCAGAAAGTGAGTATCATATAAACAATTGGATTGATTTTGCTTGAGATGAACTTTTTACATACTATCAAGGGTTAGAATTAAAGGTGCTGTCATTGGTAAGTACTGAATACAAAGAGAAACACACAGTACTCAGAAGAGAGGAAATGAGTCATTAGGAAGAAATCTCTCTCTCTCTCTCTCACACACACACACACACACACACACTTCCTCACACATATTGGAGTAGCTAAAGCAAGCCTTATGGAACAGAAGCCTCGTGGAACCGTGTTTTTTGCTTTTTTCTTCTTGTTTTCAACGTAAGCATCCATAAAAACACAGTCTTGGAATAGGCTGAAGAACAGACACCAACAACCTGTTTCACAGGGAGTGAAACAAGGGTACAGAGAAATTGCAATCCAAGGATGATGGAAGGCCTACCAGGAAAAGCTCAACTAAGAGCAAGTGTAAATCAATGAAATAAAATTACACATTTTAAATTCTATAAAAATCTAATTTAAAGTTAAGAAAAATAGAAATGTAGCAGAAAGAAACACTTGGGAGGAAAGCCCTGCAGATGGTGATATGCTCAGTACCTGTGCACCTGGCAGGAAAATCATGCTCAGCCAAGGAGCCCCTGACACAGTCCTGTGAGGGGCTGCACAGTCTCCCTCCACTCGCTCCTCCCTGTGAAAACTTTCCTTTGGGAAGCTCTCTTCCAGGCTCTCTCTGCATGGCCGATAGATGTACACTTGCCTTTACATTGAGGTCTCCCAGGACACGAACATGTAACACAGAGGTTTCATCCTGGTTAAGATTTTCTGCTTATTTGTAGTCTCTAGAATAACATTTGAAACGGAGTGCTAAAATGAAATTAGAGCAGTTGCTGTGCATTTCGTCCACACATACTGCCTTTTAAGTCCTCTCCTGGCAATGGAAGAGACACACCCTTCCTAGAGTGCTAAACTTCATGGCAATTTGTGGCCTAGAGCAGGGAAGAAGTCAAGTATACAGAAGCAGAACGTGTGCCCCCCAACTTTACACATGCACATACACACACACTCTCACACACATCATACACACACATATCACACACATAGAACTCATAGACACCACACACACATATCATACACATACACTCATATACATACATACATCACATACACACACATGCACACTCACACACATACATATTACATACACTCATCACACACATACATATTACATATACTCATCACACACATGCACACACACATGCATATCATATACACAAACTCACACATATGTACACTCACACACATATCATACACACACATCACAGACACAAAAACATGTTTCAGCTCATTTAAAGATTAGTGTTTTCCATTTTATTCATGGAGGTATACTTTAGGTTTTATTTTTAACAATTTAACAAAAATTCTACAGACAAAATCAAATATATTTGTACCTAGATTTTAGGATTAGTCTATTTTTGCATTCCTTACTTTCCTTGGGATGGGGGAATCTAATGATAACACATTATTAATTACAATTAAATCTGAAGGCCTCAGACAGCTTTGGAAGGTCATCCCTCAGTCTGAATTTTTCCTTTGGGAAGCTGCTTTCACACTTTACCTGAGATTCCAGCATTACGCTCAAATGCAGCCGACACTTTCCTTCCACCCGGTTGCTCTGTTGCTGCACATGCAACAAAGTAGCAGGTTCATCACCTTTCGCCACAAAATATCCAGTGTAGTTGACACTCAAGTCTAAAAGCTGAACTCTGTGATTAACCGGCAGCTCATCCCCACAAGCCTTTTGCAGTAAAACTTTAGGAACGAAGATGGACGTGAACTATTAAGTGAGTGGCCACAGGGGCCTCTGGGGACTAAAATGGTGTTCAGATTCTTCCCATCATAACTATACCTCACATTCCTTCTGCTCCTATCTGTCAGGCAAAGGCTGCCGGGTGAGCAGTCTGTCACTCTTGCCTGGGCTAATAGATTCTCCAGTGGCCTTTGTTGCAGCTCGTGCCTTACCGTTAAATCTATGTGCCTTCAAAGTACCATAGCATATGTGACGGACTCTTGTCAGACCCAGATAATCAGACTCTGTATGGCTTCGCAAGCAGATGCAGATTAGAGAGGCAATATAAATATGCAAATCACGCTGGTCTCCTCTGTACCACTGTTCCTACCTCTAATGGCCCTCGCAGAAAGTCTGTCTGTTCAGCTCCTACTTCCAGGGCTACATCAACAGAAGCAAAGGGACGGCTGGCCATCTGCTGTCGTTCTCGAAGCAGTTGCTGGAGGGGGTTAAAAATGATCTGTTTTAAAATAGGCTTAAAAGCACATTAAACGCAACAGTATCAGGTTACAGTTCAGAACAAATGGCATTGAAAATTTAGCAGTCACTTCACAGACACATACATCCAGAAGCTAAAGTCGAAGATTACCTTCTCCCCGGGCCTTGGTTCAACTTCACTGACAAAATGTTTGTTTGGTGTTACAAACAACCTTTCTCCTGCCCTCCATCCATAGGACTAACAAGATGTACTCAAAAGCACTTGGAAAACCTCAGGAGCAAGGAGCTAAATGACACATATGACAGGAGTTATGACCAGGCTCCCACTGAAAATAACCCAGGCATCTGTTTGTCTTAACAGAAAGGAAAATGTTATCAAAGATGTTTAAGAAATGAAAATGAAAGTTTTCAAAATACACGACAAAGGATCAAGGAGCTTATGCCTGCTATGACTAAGTTTTACAAGTTGTAAATGTCCCCTGTCAGCTGCTGTGGAACCAGCAGGAGCTCTGACTAAGTATCCTGAAAACTTTACCCAGAGCCTGTGTCTATCATTTAAAGTGAGAAATGACCACTAAAAGGCAGGGAAGTCTGTGTGAGGATCTCCATGCCATCACTTGGTGTTTGTGCCCTTTCTGGGTCTGCTCAGCTGGGGCCACTAAGCTAGCAGGTCCCAAACAGCTACCAGGCTAATTCATATTCCTGTCTTTCCTTGTAATTATAATATTCATTAAGTCATGATAAGAAAAAAATTGATGACCAGCACCAGATACCACAGATCTTGTCCCTCTCATCCTATACAGCTAATAAAATTATTATTAAATATTAAAGAGGACAGGCACTGCAATTAAACACTCTTTCGAAAAAGAGGAAAATCCCATCAGTGAGGAAGGCAGCATCCTTGAGCACAATGAATGGCTTCATTATTTATGGAGATCTTCAAGATTCTTTGGTATTAGCTGGAAACATTAACTACCAGTCTCTGAATGTAAATGGCGGAGGGCTATGATGCATCATTCATAAAAACCCCTTTGCAGATGAGGAAGGGACACAATAAAGAGAGGCAATCCATTATCTAGCATTTGCACAATAGCGCCTATGACACAGGGCATAAATAGAATTTAAGGCTTTGCTTTTATGCAAGTATCTACCTGAAGATACTATATGGAGTGAAGAAACATTAATGAGCAATAATTTAACTTATTAACTTATATTTTAAAGCAATGAATTCATAATAAATAAAGGTATAGGAATCAGAGATCACTCACTCTAATAAAGTTCCACCACTGTGCTATTAAATATGCCTGCTAACAAATAGAACTTGGCTTGTCCCTGTCCCCTTGGAGTGGTTAAGGACTTTTATGCAGCATGTGAACAGTGTCATTTCCAAGCAGGCCACATGAAGGGCAGAAGGTAGTATGTATTTGGATGCTCTTGGTAGAATGTCACAGAAGCAAACTTGCACATACACCCCAACAACATAGCTGTGCAATCTACTCTTCCAACAGTAATACACAAGAAACCTGAGAAAAGGTAAATTCAAGGTTATGTTCAAACAGAATCATCCAGGACTTATAGTGTCTTCCATTTATCTATCTCTCCTTGACTCATAAATGATACCTCCCATGACAGAGATTTTTAACAATGAAAGGTGTTTTCTCACCCACCCTTGGCTGGACTTCAGGGGTCTACAAACTTTAATTGATAAATATTCGTGGCCACAAATTGGGATTGTTTAGATAAGGACTTCAAGACCGAGCGTCCTGAAGTGCAGTGTATCAGGGTGACCCTGACAAACACACAGACACACACACAGGGAAAGAAACTCTCACTGACATGTGTTCAGTTTTGTATATTTTATTTGTAAAGTGTAGAGTCTTTCTTATAACTAAGATTCATTCTGTGGGCTTTTGGTTTGATGGGGCTGAGGGTCTTGCTAAGGGACTAACAGAGGGAGAGGTTCTGGCTGCAGTGCCAGGGAGGAAAAACCGTGTGCTCAGGGCACACTCTGCTTGGGGGCCATGCTGTAAAGGAACCATGAAAATGACACTGGAATTATCTTCCCCACTGACCTGTGCTTCTCAGCATTGCCTTTGCCAATTAGCAGCTGGATGCCTTACTTTCAATTTTTTTCAGGATAAAGAACATGCACAAACTATGCTGAGAACTTAAGTTTTGAAAAAGCTCATCTAAGTACTGACAAGCAGCCCAGCCTCTGACATCGGAAGGTCCTGAATCTTAATGCTGCTCTCCCGTGTTTTTTTTCCTAGATCATTTATTCATTAATTCATTCACCAATTCATTCATTCTCTAATTATTTACATTCCAAGTGTTGCCATCCTGGCACCCCTCTCAAAAAGTTCTTCCCCCATTCCCCTCCCTTTCACCTCTGAGAGCTGATATACCCCCAACCCTGATGCATTAAGTCTCTGCAGGCTTAGACACATCCTCTTCCACTGAGGCCGGACATGCCAAGTCTCTACTACATATATGCCCTGGGCCTCAGACCAGCCTGTATACGCTCTTTGGTTGATGGCTTAGTTTCTGGGGTTCCCAGGTGAGTTGACACTGTTGGTCTTCCTGTGGGGTTGCCATCTCCTTGAGGGTCATCAATCCTTCTCTTAACTCTTCCATAGGGGTTCCTGACCTCTGTCCAATGTTTATCTGTGGGTATCTGCATCTGTCACAGTCATCTCCTTTAGCCAAAAATACATGATACATCCCATAGACACAAAGAAGTTAAACAAGAAGGAAGGCCCAAGTGAGGATGCTTGAATCTCACTTAGAAGGGGCAAGAAAATAGTCATAGGAGGCAGAGGGAGGGAGGGACCTGAGTGGGAGAGGGCAGGGTTAGGGGAAGAGGGAAAGGATCAGTCATGGGGAGAGACAGGAGAGAGTCCCAGAGGGCCAGGAGAATGAATAGCGATGTGCTGCTGCTCCAGGCTAGAGGGTTGAGGGATTCTCTGCGAAGTCCCAGAGACCTGGGATTAGGGAGGCTCCCAGGAGTCAATGCAGATGACCTTAGCTGAAAAGCCTAACAGGTGGGATATGGAACCTGAAAAGACCACCTCCAATAGTCAGACCGGAACCCCCAGTGGAGAGATGGGGAGACCAACCTACTTACAAAACTTTTGACCCAAATTCCTCCCATCGAAAAGAAATGCAGAGACAATAATGGATCAGAGTCTGAAGGAATGGCTGACCAGTGACTCGCCCATTCTGAGACCCTTCCCCAGGCAGGCACCAATCCCTCACACCATTAATGATGCTGTTATGCTTGCATACAGGACCCTGGCATAGCAACCCTCTGATAGGCTCTACCCAGCAGCTCTCTCCAGTCCTAGCTGTTTGGCTCCAACAGTAGGAGGAGTCAGGTCTCACTAATTCTTGATGTTTCTCATCTGTGGGGTTAGGGGATGGGTGCTAACCCTCAACCCCAGCCTCTGTTCACACTCTACTGGACAAGGACCAAGTTGTTTAGCCTTTTAAACAACTTGTGCTTTCTTGGCATACAGTGAGAATAACTATCATCTTCGGGCTGTGAGCTGGGGACAGAAGAGGACAGCCACAGTCAGCCTGCCCGGAGCCTGGCTGGCCCCGAGTGTTTGGAGACCTTTGGAGGGTGAAGTCACTGCTCTGAGCTCGGAAGCACTCATTTCCTGTTTGAAGACAACACACTAATTGCTGCAGCCCATGTTCCCCAGCACTGGTGACACATTTGGCTCTTCTAATCTGCCTTTTACCAAATGTTGCATAATGAGACAGTTGGAAATGTCATTACTGAGCCACACATGGAATAGCTCACTGCCATTTGTGACTAAGAATGAGAAAGCCCAACCAGAAACCCAAGAGAAAATATAAAATGCTTTCTTAAGACATTTCATAAATTATTTTTCATGAATCTGGATTTGTGTGTCAGCTTAGCATTTGCACGTCTATAAGAGTACTCACGGCAGATGTACCTGTTTTATACGTAATCTGCTGCCACCGGATATGCAGCGCAGAAAATAAAAACCACGGAGTAAACCGATCGCATCACAGTAGATGATAATAGTGTCGCTACAATGTTGCTGACAAGAGCATTTAAAAATTAAATAGATGTCTTTGGATCACTGCTTTGTCCAAAGTAACTCTTCTAGTATTGACTATCTGCTACAAAGTACACCATGAATTAAAAATTAATATGAAAACTCAGACCTAAATTTGACAACATTTTACACTGACTCTATCAGCTGTATATTAGAGTAGATAATTCTACTTACTACTACTAGTTCAAATGCTCTGTCATTCCCCCAGATACTATTAGCTGCCTTTCAAATACTGCAAGGTATATGACCATAATAAACTTTAGGATCTCATACTTTACAAAGACACAGCATAAGAAACAAAGTGTAGCTAATTTTGCCCCCAGCTCCTCACAGCTCCTACCTCTTTCTGACAGGTTCAGCCTCCTGAGACACCTTTCCTATCGCATCCAAAAGTCCAGTCTATTCTACTCCAAGTTGGAAATAAATAATTGAATCCCATCTGCCTCCCTCCTTCCCTCTCTTATGTGTTCTGAGGAAGCATTTATACTCTGAAGCCAGGCTGGCCAGGAATTCATTATGTAGCCAAAGCTTAGCCATCACCTGCCTCAACCTCCCAAATATACTGGGATCACAGATGTGGTCAATCACCCCTGGAGCACAGTCACTATGAACTGCTCATTTTATCAGCATGGCACTAATTACACCTCCTTACCTTTATTAGAATCATCTTTAAGGCAAAAAAAAAAAATCTATTTTTAGCTAATTCCCATCCCCCCAAAACACTTATTTAGTATTCAATTTCTTTTGTTAAATACACAATGAATTTGAAAATAATGTAAAATATCTAAATGCCTATGAATGTATGAACATTCCTATGAATGTGTTATTATAATTCATAACATCCTTATGAGTTATAATAAAATGACTGTAATTATGATTAATCACTTATTTTTTCTACATTATTTGTTTACATTCCAAATGATTTCCCCTTACCCGGTTCCCCCCTCCCCATAAGTCCCATAAGCCCTCTTCCCCCTGCCCATTTCCCAATCAACCCCCTCCCACTTCTCTGTCCTGGTAATCCCCTACAATGCTGCATCAAGCCTTTCCAGGACCAGGGCCCTCTCCTTCCTTCTTCTTGGGAATGATTTGATATGTGAATTGTGTTTTGGGTATTCTGAGATTCTGGGCTAATATCCACTTATCAGTGACTGCATTCCATGTGTGTTCTTTTGTGAATGAGTTACCTCACTTAGGATGATATTTTCCAGTTCCAACCATTTGCCTAAGAGTTTCATGAATTCTTAATTGCTAAGTAGTATTCCATTGTGTAAATATACCACATTTTCTGTATCCATTCCTCCATTGAGGGATATCTGGGTTCTTTCCAGCTTCTGGCTATTATAAATAAGGCTGCTATGAACATAGTGGAGCATGTGTCCTTATTGCATGCCGGGGAATCCTCTGGGTATATGCCGAGGAGTGGTATAGCAGGGTTCTTTGGAAGTGTCATGCCCAGTTTTCTGAGGAACCAATGGATGGTTTTAGCTCCTTTGTCAAAGATCAAGTGACCATAGGTGTGTGGGTTCATTTCTGGGTCTTCAATTCTATTCCATTGATCTACCTGACTGTCACTGTACTAATACCATGCAGTTTTTAACACTAGTGCTCTGTAGTACTCCTTTATGTCTGGGATACTGATTCCCCCAGAAGTCCTTTTACTGTTGAGAATAGTTTTAGCTATCCTGGGTTTTTTTGTTATTCCAGATGAATTTGAGAATTGCTATTTCTAACTCTATGAAGAACTGAGTTGGGATTTTGATGGGGATTGCATTGAATCTTGTAGATTTGATGTAGATTGCTTTTGGTAAGATGGCCATTTTTACTATATGATGCCTCCTTTAGCAGTGTGACCTATAGATGAATTGTTTGTTTCAAACGAGTTCTGAAGGCTGAATTTCAAATCCACATAAAGTTTCATCTTGTCCCTCATCTACCTTCCTGCAACAGTCCAAAGAGGATGAGAGTGAGGGTTTTCATAAAGTCATCACGATATATTAATACATCTATGATTTTTTGAGAAAATAAGGAAGGAGTCAAAAAGATTTTATATTGGTCTAGCCTTTGCAAATTCTGATGAACTAAACATCCAAATTCAGTCTAATTCACTAAACACCATCCATGAGATGGTGCTGGATATTAGCCCACGCATCCCTCTGCTTGTGCATCTCCAGTCTAGACCAGAAGCTGGTTGTCTAGACCCTGATGCTAGTGCGCATGGGGCTGTCCCAGAAGATGGCTGTCAGTCAGCCAGTCTGAAATATCCTTTTCTGTGCTTCAACAGTCTTCTAACTATGTGATATGCTTATTATTGATATATCTTTTTGAAAAGAAAAGTGTCTGGCAGTTGCCTAACTCATTAACTTACTAGTAAAACTGTATATAAAACTTTCACTACCATCTAAAAAATAGCCCAATCTTTATTTATTATTTGAATAA
This sequence comes from Apodemus sylvaticus, assembly GCF_947179515.1. Lineage (NCBI taxonomy): Eukaryota > Metazoa > Chordata > Mammalia > Rodentia > Muridae > Apodemus > Apodemus sylvaticus. Next base: position 3,318,441 of record NC_067472.1, read on the forward strand.
AAAACTGCCATCCTTGCTTGGTGATAACCAGGGTATAGAGTTTCCAAGTAGATTCTCAGACACACAGCAGCACAGAGTATCCCTCTTTTGCCACCATAAACTTGCTACGAGATGTAGGGAAGACAAGAATAAGGAATGTTTCTTTCTGCATCTATTACCCAAGCATTACAAACTAAAATCATAATAACATATCAGCTAGCATACATGCGCAGACATACACACACACACACACACACACACACACACACACACACACGTTCTGGATCGTTCATGTGTGTGTGAGTTAAGGGGGTCATGGCACAAAGAAAACACATGATAACTCAAGCTTCAAACTTAAGGATGCATGGATCTCCCCGAGAGGGGGAAACAGAATAGATTTTACCAGTGGGCTGGGGTAGATGAAAACTGAAACAGGAAGATCAGATGGGGAGGAGGGATAGGATTGAGGAAGGGAATGCAAGGAGAGACAGCTGGAATGGACGCGCCTTAAAAGGGTGGGATGTAAACCTAGTAAACTATATGGAGGTGATCCCAGTGAGGTCCTCTAATAATGGGGGGTAGGGAGTCACAAATGGCCATCTCTTATCACCAACAAGACCTCCAGTGGCAGGACTGGGTAGCATTAGATTGAGTTGTTGGCCAATGGGGTCCCATGGAAATCCTCACACAACCCAGGCTGGTGCTAAGACAAAGGGTTGCTCTTCACAAACAGAGAGTGGGGACCCACTGCTGAAGACAACACCCACACAACTCACTGAGCATGAAGAAGTCAAGCTGGTGCCTAGATGGAGCCCTCATCCCTATTTTCTAATCTCTTTGGTACAGGAAAGTACTCTGCGAGTTACTGAATGAGATATATGGACACCAACCCAGCCATAAAACCTGTCCAGTATTCATAATATGCTGGGTCAATGGTGGCCCAGAACTTGTGGGAGCAGCAAAGCAATATCTGATTTGACTTAAGGCCCAGTCCACAAGAGGGAATTCCCAACCATCACTGCTTAGGTAATCAAGAAGCAGAGAGTAGATGGCCCAAAGACCTAGGGTAAAACCAAGGACTACTGACCTTAAAAAACAAACAAAAACAATAAAACGGTTCTTGATGATACTCTGCTACACTCATAGATCAGTGCCTTATCCACTCATCATCAGAGAGGGTTCACCTGGGCAACAGATGGGAACAGATGCAGAGATCCACAGCCAGTCATTATGGAGAGAGTGAGAGGGAGGAGGGAAAGGGAGGAGGGAAAGGGAGGAGGGAGAGGGAGGAGGAGAGAGGGAAAGGAAGAGGGAGGGGACGAGAGATTGACCTTGGAATGCACAGCTCTAAATGGGATATATCCATCAAATCCTTCCCCTCAGAGCTCAAAGAACCACACAGAAGAAAAGGAAAAAAGACTGCAAGCACCAGAGGGGATGGAGGACACCAGGAGAACAAGGCCCTCTGAATCAACTCAACAAGGCTCATGGGACCTCACAGAGACAGAAGGAGCAAGCACAGGGCTGACACGAGTCTACGCCTGGTCCTCTGTGTGCAGTGTTCAGCTTAGTGTTTTCATTGGACGCCTGAGCGTGGGTCTCAGACTCCTGTTGAGCAGCCATGTCCACCTCCGACGGGACGGTTTTTGCTTTATCCTATATTTTATTGTCTTGTTTGGTTGTTATCTCTTAGACACCTGCTCTTTTCTAATAAGAAGCAGAAAAGGAGAGGAACTGGAAGGGTGTGGAGGAGCAGAGCGAGGGAAAACTGTAATCAGAAGGCATTGCATGAGAAAATAATCAATTCTCAATAAAAGAAAAAAACGAAAAAAGAAAAACCTTAAGATGCCAAGGAAAGTTAAACAAAATGTTAGTCAGTTGAAGAGTTTGATCCCATTTGTGTAGCACTGATCGTTCAATTGGTCTTAATGGAAATGCTATTTAAGTTTCTTTCTTGTTGCTGTCATGAACGGTGGTGGGGTTGTAGGAGCGGCATGAGCTCAGTAAAGTGGGTCACACTGCATCCCCACTCAAGAAGCAGAGGATGCTTGGCTCAGGACGACTCACTTCTTCTCATTCAGTCCGGGGTCCAGCCCCGGAAACAGTGCTGTCCTCTCCTTCCTGATCCACAAGGTGCTGAGATTCCAGATCCTATCAAACTGAAATTAACCAGCATCCCCATAAGTTGCCATCCATACTATAGAATTTGAATTGATTTGCAGATCTCTTACTTTGCTTTGAAGTAGATTGTAAAAGAATAGGTTTTGAAAGAACCAGGTGTTTTGCATCCCACAGGTTCTAGCACAGCCAGTTTCTAGTTTTCCTTTAGTGCGTGCCATACAGATTTCATTCACAACGAAAGCCAGATTGGAAACTATCCATCTAAATATGTGATCTGTCCTTTCATTAACAGTGAGGCTAATTTCCCCTGTAAAGCTCTGATTATGTAGACGGTGTTCCTGTGCATGTTTATTCTGTGCCTGGCAGCATTGTGTGCATCACATGTGAGTAACAAGATGTCTTCATGCATTGTCAAGAAGAAGGCAAGTCTCAACTCCTGCTTCCTCCTCAAGAAATCTCACTAAGTGATGGCAGCAGACAGCATTCTCCCTCGCTTGGCTTTGCAAAAGACAACACTGAAAAGATTAGACTAGAAATGAGAACAGAATGTTGTCCCTTCCTCTTCTCAAATAAACGTCTCTCCTGCAATGATGAGTGCATCCATATTTCAGCTTCCTTGACAAAGCTTTTTTCTATAATCATTCATTAGATGTATCATGGATGATCTGTTATGTAGTAGTTGCTGTTCCCGGAATGGGATTCTTGACTCTATCCATCAACTTTTCCCACACTTTCTCAGAATAGTGGAGATTTTTCCCAGGCATCTATGGAAGGTGGAGGCAGATGCCGCTGTTTCTGCAGGAATCACATACTCCAAAGGTAGCAACAAAGCTTTCAGGAGTCTCAGTAAATAAAAGACCACCTGCATGGAACACACCACAGCCCTACAGTCACCTGTTTCTCCCACCCCCAAATGTACTCCATCACACTCTTTCCCTCACACCTCCTCCCACATACCCCACCTATTCCCCCATACCCCATGCCTCTTCCCCCATGCCCCACCTCCTCCCTCACACCCTTTACCTCCTCCCCCATACCCCATACCTCTTCCCCCATACCCCAAGCCTCCTCCCCCATCCCCCACCTCCTCCCTCACACCCTTTACCTCCTCCCCCATAATCCACCTATTCCCCCATACCCCACGGCTCCTCCCCCATGCCCCACCTCCTCCCTCACACCCCACCTATTCCCCCATACCCCACACCTCCTCCCCCATGCCCCACACCTCCTCCCCCATACCCCTTACCTCCTCACCCATACTCCACACCTTCTCCCTCATACCCCACCTATTCCCCCATACCCCTTACCTCCTCCCCCATACCCCATACCTCCTCCCTCACACCCCTTACCTCTTCCCCCATACCCCATACCTCCTCCCTTAAAATCCCTCCTCCTCCCTCATATCCCACCTCTCTCCCACCCTCCACCTCCTCCCTCACACCCCTTACCTCCTCCCCCATATCCCATACCTCCTCCCTCACACCCCTTACCTTCTCTCCCATACCCCACCTCCTCTTTCATACTCCCACCTCTGTCTCACACCCCTGCCTATCTCTCAGACACCCTTACCTCCCCCCATACACTCCCCACCTTCTTCCTAACACGCCACCCTTACCTAGTCCTATCATTTCTAGCTCTTAGAGTTTAAGGTTGAACCCAGGTCCTCAGGCATTCTAAGCAGACTCTAGAAGTCTTGTGAAGGTTACTTCATATAATTTCAAAATGAAAATGTGGATTTAAAGTCCTATCTTTGTTTACATAGGTGGTATCACTGGCAGAATTGCCAAGGATGATCTCATTCCAGCATAAAAGTGTTCACAGGGAAAGATGACACTTTGAGAAGAGCTAATAAGTCAGCATTGCCTCAGAAAAGCATTCTGGAACAGTAGGAATTATAAGAAAAATACTGAGAGTATTTTTGATTTTTTTTTGTAAAGTAAAAAACAAAATGCATATCGCCGATTTTAAAAATTGTTGGTACTTAAAAATCAGATTTGATGTCCTATACAAGTTGTGCCTATTCAATTTGCCTTATAAAAACAAAACAAAATATGTGATCAACTATTGTGATTGAAAACATAAAATGGCTGGGCAAATAGAAATTGGTGATGAAGAGGTCACCTCAGGAACCTTGGAAAATTCCACCAGACCCCTCTCCTCCTGGAAGAGAAAGGTCATAAAGAATATAGACACCCCTCCCCTCAAGAAGGGAGGGGCTTATTACATTCCTCAGACCACAGGGAGGAGGGACCAACCACAGGCCACCTGCATGTAGGGGAGGCCCGGAGCTCTCTAGACATATTCTGCTACCATTGGCCAACTACCGCCCTAAAGACCAATCAGTTTATAAGTCACACTGTTCTGCCAATCAGATTGTGCCTAAAGGCTGCTGCCTTGAGAACTGTATAAAGGCTCGCAGGACAGTCTGCACAGGGTTGTTCTCTTTCTTCATGTACAGGGAGACTGCAACATGCTGGGACAATAAATTCCTCTTGGTTTTTGCATCAATTCCTGACTCCACAGTTGTTCACTCAGGGGGTCCCTGGTAATCTAAGGCTCACCAGAGTCTTACAGTGAGAAATGTTCCAGAGATAAAGAAAATGGGAGCCTAATACAAAGACCTGACACGCCTATAGCAGGCAAGCAAGTGGAGCACGTGAGTTTAGTGATTAAAAGTGTGATTCAATCACACAAACCTGAGGTTCTAAGTCCCTATGCGGTAAAACGCCAGTGTCATTCATGACTGTTGTCATCAGGCAGCCTTGCCCCTGCCACGGTGGTATGGGCATGAACTGCACAATGACCTCACCCACTGCTTTCCAGAAATAGCCACACGGTATAATACATTGAGACTGAAGCCATGAAATACAGAGAAACAAATGGAATACCAGGGTAATATAACAAAGGAAGCCAGAAAAGGACACTTTTCATTATTAACAGCAAGTGTGGAGCTGGCCAGGCAAGCCTGAGCTTCAGATACAAGAAATGGGAGGTCTTCAGAACCTGGAGGGCAAAGCATGTACTGCTTGGACCGTAACCAAATGTTTGTCAATGTGAAGAGGAATCAAGATGATGTCTTTAAATCCTCAGGAGCAGGAGCAAAACAAAATGGATACATTGTCTTTTAACACAAAAGTTTTCTTTCTATTAGAAAGTCCTATCCTATGGAGTAAGAAGCAGCGTGAAACCAAAACGGGCAAGAAATATGTCTACAATCCTCAAATAAAGTAACATAATGTATCAGAAGGAAACAGTAACAGCAGTTAATCTCAAATACAATGAATTTCCCTCTCCTAGTAAGTAGCAAAAGGTCAGTTTTGTATGCAGCTTTCTTTAATACAAAAGGCCAGGTGGTTGTAATTTATCTGAGCAAATCAAAATGAGCAGAGGGACGATCGCTGAAAAGGTCATTTAAAAGCTAAGTCCTCAGAATGGATGTGTAATGTGTATGACTCGGCAAAGGGAAAAATGAGAGCCTGGATAATACGACTTTTGAAACCTGAACTTGAAAGCAAAGGGGTCACAAGTAGAGCATTGTAGTGTCGGATACAGCACTTCCCTGTGTAAGCATGTACAATGTGGGAGAAAGCCAGAGGTGTGCCACACGACACAATCAACCTTGTGGAGTGCAGCAGACAAGTGTTGTGCACAGTAAAAGCCACCCAAGGTCCCAAGGATTCCCTGACACCACAGACTAAGCCAATAGGAAGCATCTGCCTCTAGACCCCAACCTACCCCAAAATGTAAGACCCTATTCACATAGAATAAAGCACATGAGTTGTTTCAGAGACCATCCAGGAGTGTCTGTCCTACAGAGCTGTAACACTTTGGGGAAGAGAATTCTCTTCCAAAGCTTTCTGCTGGAAGCTGTTCAAACCTACTGCAGTCAGGTCCCACTAGGTGGCCCTGACATTGGCTCCAAGCTACCTGATAAGTGGCAGCCACAGAAGAGACCCAGAAGCCCACCTTGATCCAACTCCCACCTCCTCTTTGGAGAGTACAACTCTTTGGCTGCTCTGGCCAGGCCAGAACCCCAGAGATCACCATGGCTAGCATCCTGTACACTGTCGAGCGCCATGGCTGTCTGTGATTATAATATCAGTTCTGTGAGAGCTGCTTAAATCTTCAAAGACAGATAAATGATCCAAATACTGACAAGTTCCTCATAGTCAATATGCTAAATATTTGTTCTTTTAAAGGAAATGTATTATTCTGTTATTAAGTAATGGGATCGCTTTTAATTCAATATTAGAAAACTTTAAAAATGTTAAAGTATTTCTTTATCAAGTCATCTGCTAATTATCACTTAAAATGTCTCCACTGTGAAATACCCAGGATATTCATTGGCTTATTATAGTGATATATAAACATACAGTTTTGCCTTTAATATTTTGTGAAAGGAACCATGATTTACTTTTTAAAAGCAACTAAATTTTGTTGTTTGAATTTTAAAGGTGAAGGATAGTTTGGTAGAAAATAACAGATTATTTCACCTGGTGTAAACTGCCTTCTTTAAAGTATTTGGAACGCCATTCAATGCACAAAAGTCAGAATATATAAGGGGCAGTGGTCACACCAGACTCATAGCAATAGTTCATTTTTAAAGTTAACGGGATTCTAGAGGTTAACTCATCCAATATTACAGCATGGCGAAAGCACTCTCGCTTCTGAGGCAGATGCAGATGGTCACCGGGCATGAAATCACCAGGGTCCAGAATTACTACTTCTTAGCATGTCTCCTCACACATACTGTTGGTTTTTCACACTTAACAATAAATACCTATTTTTTCCCTCATGATATTTTTGGAACATTAGAATTAAGAAAGATACTTCAAACTTAATTTACAAAAAATTTCTTCAAGTACACATTAAGCATTTGAACAATTTCTCACACCTTCAACTCAAACAGATGGACGACTATTGTAACACTTTTCATTCATTATTTATGCAACAGAAATCTGTGATCTACTCTCTGTTCTGGGAAGAGAGCCAGGCATGTGGTCTTTCTTGCCCTCAAGGGGCTTACTCTGTTTTATGAGTAGGGCAAACGTGTTTCTAGTGGAAGTTTTCAATGTTGGTTTTGAAGGTCTCTCTTGATATATAAAGAGCACACACACCACTGAAGTGTGGTCAGACTTATTTAGAATGTGAGAGGACATTTCTTACGATCCAGACTAATTTGGATTCTTTTCCAAGTTAAGGTGACGAGGTGGATTTTATGTTGCTTTTAAATGTATTCTTCTGTTGCTAGCTCTAATGTGCAGCCCCAGGTTTCTCTTACATAAATGATTAAGACCAGTATTCCTTAGTTATCACTGGTGTGAGGTGTGATATTCTTAAAATAAAACCAGATCTTCATGTTGGCCTTTGAAACGTTTAACTTTTAAAATTTGCTATCCTAATTTATCTTTGAGTATAGAGTGCTCTCTGAACTGCTGGCCTGGTGTGTTAAATCTCTCTACATAGGGCCTTTGTATTGACCTAGTATTTCCTTCCCTGGATCAGACAGGCAGAGAGCCTTCAAGACTGCCAAACTACTGGTGATCCCAAATGTCAATCATTGGTTGACGCAGGCCTCTTCATCTATCAAGTTACCTTCCAAATGGAGATGGAGACAGAGTGAAAAAGCTATATGGATTTAAGAACACAGACCTTAATCCACTCGGGGATCAAGAGCAGTCCCAGGGAACGAGGAAGTCCCCACACTACAAAACAAGGCCTTTGGTTTTAACCCTGTGAAATCACACTTTACCACTGCTGTATACTCAGGGTATGAGGACTCAGGCTCTAGTGACATTTACGAGGTGGCTCTAATTCATCTCGGTCAGGGGCTTTCTTAACTCAGGCTCACTATCAAGATTGCTCTACACAGTTTTGAAGTTCCTCCCTCTCTCGGAGTCCTCACTGCTTTACCTATTAACTGTTGTTTTTCCTGAATTAAATGTCTTATGACTTTTTTTCAATCACCAAATATTTATTATCACATAACAATTAGCATACAGTTTGTCTCAATTGTTATACAATATATTTCTTTTTTTTTTTTTTACCAATTTGCCTCCCCCAAACTCTAAATTTTTATAACTAAAGACATTTAATTCATTGTTGATAAAAATTTTAAATGGATCAAGGAAAAGAAATTAACTCTTTATTGCCCTGTTAGAGCCTCTCTCTAGAACTGACCACCTACTAAAAATCAATAATATGCTACGGAAGAATTGAGGACCCTACCTAGATTCCTGAACAAGTTGAAAGAGAGAAAGTAAATTATAGGGTTAATACCTTTATTAATGACACCATACACTGTGTCTACAAATTAGTTAAGTTACTTTACTTTCTTGAGGATAGATCGAGTAAGTCCCCAAGCACCTTGCAATGATGAATATCATTGGCTTCAATCGTGACTAGCGTTGTAAGGGTGACCATTTAGAAAGAAGTAACAGCAGAAATAGCAAAGATAATTACTTAATTATATGAGAAAGAACAATCTAGAACTCCTCACGAGCATTCTTTTCTACTATTAAGCTCTAAAGTCGGCAAGCATACATGCATTACAACACTTCAATTGGCTTCAGTTGGTGTTTGCTTTAGGGTTAGGCAGCCAAGGTCATTTCGTTACCTACAGTTTCATTCTTCCATGACGACTCCATGTAAACTTTAAGTCATGTTCACAAACATAGACTGAACACACACACAAACCCCGTGTGTCATTTTCTCTCCTCCCTCTTTCTTTTCTCTGTTGTATTAGCTACTCAAGGACATGCAACATATTATGCTTATTGTCTGTTTAGAATCTGTCTTTCTAATATCAGCAGAGATAAACATCTTTCAATATAGTAAATATTTGTAGTAAAATGTAAGCATCCAAAACGTATCTGGCACATGTCATATTTTCAATGGATAATTGTTGAGTAATTCACTTGGGACCAAGACAAACCTTAGAAATATGTAGCTTGAACCCAGATGGACTCTGACTCTACCACATGGACTAAAGTTGTCAATGAATCTCTACTAACATGAGAGACAATGCTTCCTGGGCAATACAGTGATTAAGGACACACAGTGATAACAAACACATAAAGACTGGCATGCCTGATGTCAGTCACAAATTCATGTGGGTCTCCTATTCACAAAATACGGTCACTCTTTAATTTTCTGTACTGAATGAATGGGCATTCAACACCGTTGGTTCTGTGCACAGTCTAGGAGAACAAAGGCATCTGAATAATACATGTCTGGACTTACTCTATGACAAACATCTAAACTCTGCAAGATGGCAGCAGTGACTCTCCTGTATGGATAATCCCATGATTCCCTACTTGCTCCCAATCATAGACCTTAAGCTTTGGATATCTTATACAAAGTGAAAGCTATTCTGGCATGATTTAATACAAAGCCTTTCAGTCTCTCTTCTTCCTTCCCCTTTGGGTGAGACACCTGGCTTCCAGAAGAACTAAGTTTAAGAAATCTAATTGTGTTTGAGATAACTTCATTAGGGGGCAACTCTTACCTTGGGCCTGGCTTGGTCATTAAACTTGATAGACAAGAAACCAATGATGCAGACATTTTCTGTGTTATTAGAGATGTGTATGCCTTCACTCCGACTGGGCTGCCTTGTTCAGCTCCTGATATACTAGATACTGATAGCCCCTGTACCTAGATGTACTATAACTTGCTCTGCTGTGCTCGGTTGATATCCCTGAGGTACCTGCTCTTCTCTGAAGTGAAACAGAGGAGAAGTGGGTCGGAGAGAGGGGAGCAGAACTAGGAAGAGTGGATGGAAGGAAAACCACAGTCAGGACATACTGTGTGAGAGAATTAAAACCAGACAAACCAGCATTACAGGGGAATACCAGGACAGGGAAATGGGAGGGGGTGATTGGGAAAAGGGCAGAGGGAAGAGGGCCTATGAGACCGATGGGGAGGGGGGAACCTGGAAAGGAAAAAGCATTCAGAATGTAAACAAAGAATATAGAAAATAAAAAAAAAATTAAAAAAAAACCCAGACAAACTGCCACCACCACCACCAAAAATACCTCAAAAGATCTGCCACTGACGTGACATAACTGAGCTGAACCTTTAGAACTTCTGTCCAATCTACTGACTAGAGAATATTTTTGGTTAAGACTGAGTTGACTAAAAACAAAGAAGGCTGCTTTAGGAATTTTTATCTAAAGACTTTTCAGCTTACAAAAGTGAAATAATTGCATTTTTGGGTGTATAACTATGATTTATAAACAGATGTGATCTTTAAACCAGAATGTGGTCAAGCAAGGAGAAATTATTGCATTATAGACATCCCTTTTTTAGTGGGATTTTTTCTTTAATTAATGTTTTTTTCTACATTTTAAATTAAAATTATATAACAAAGGACATTTATTGTACACATTACCTGCTGTGATATATTTTAGAAACTTCAGGGTATAAAATCTAAATTGACTACCATGAGGCTGACGAGAATGCCCATGAACTCATCAACACGATTCCCTGGCCCTGCTCTAATAAACAGTGGCTCCATTCTCTCGGTCCTGCTCTCAGATACATAGCCAAGCCCAGATCCTGGTGGCTGTACACAACCAGAGAGAGAGTTGACAAAAGGAGTCAGAAATGGGACACACCCATCTCAGGAGAAGAGCCATTTAAGAGCAGTGCAGAGAGCAGTGCAGCAGTTGAGTCAGCTCAGTCAGTCAGTCAGTTGGGAGTCAGTGCAGTGAGTGCAGTACAGTGGAGCTGAGGTTGTGAGTTCATGCAGTTCAGTGCAGCTCAGCAGAGAGAGGTGAAGCCAGAGAATACAAAGGGAGTCGGAAGATTAGAACAGATCGCCAGGGTCAGTTTGAAGCCAAGCAGAGGAATTCAGTGAGAAGTTGGGGGAAGTCAGACTGAATCAGTCAGCTTGGTGAGGAGTTTGAGCCACAACAGCTGACATGAACTAGCCAGTCAGAGTTCAGAAAGAGCTAAAAATGGTGAGTTTATATACAGCAGTAAGCCTCTGAGATGACCAGATTACATCTGATGAATAAAAGTTAATTTTCATGAGGCTACAAATGTTGATTCATCCTGGGCTTTTACGTGGATGCAGAAGCTCTGCCCGCAGCCCCTCTTACTTGTGGGTAAGCTCATCTGTTCACTGAACCATTTCACCAGCACAAGCATAAATATATCTAAATACATATAAATCTCCAATATATATTCCTTTCTCTTAAATTAGGGTCTTTAAATGACATTTTCAAGCCACCTTCCCACAGGACTTGTACACCGTCAACCTGGCTTACCACTTCTCTGAGTATTGTCTGTATTATCAAAGTGTAAATGAAGCACATCTTTGCTTTAAGAATGTCCAGTTTCTGTTTCTCTACAATTACTCTATCTTAGGACCCTGGCTGTAACACATTTGAAGGAGAATACAATTTATCGCAACACATTAATCATGGCTACAAACATTTTCAGGTCAATGGAATGCTGAAATTAATTTGAGTGCCACATTCATTGGAACCACAATCTCTTAAATATAAGATAATTTGACATATAAATTATAAAACTGTTTCCCTTTCCATTTCTTATGGTCAGAAAAATATTAGCTTGGCTCAGAAACACAGATATTATCTTATTTAGGATTACTATTCCTATGACAAAATACCATGACCAAAGCAATTGGGGGGGGGGTATTTCACTCACAGTTCCAAAAAACAATTCATTATTAAAAGCAGTAAGGGTAGGAACTCAAACTCAAAACTGGAGGTAGGAGCTGAAACAGAGGCCATGGAAGGATGCTGCTTACTGGCTTGCTCAGTCTGCTTTCTCATAGAACCCAGGACTGCCAGTCCAGGGATAGCACCACCCACAACACCTGGCCCCTCTCCCATTGATCAATAATTAAGAAAATGCCTTAAAGGATTTTATCAAAGATGTGGATCTTATGAAGGCATTTTTCTTAATTGACGTTCCCTCATCTCTGATGACTCTAGTTTGTGTCAAACTGACACAGAACTAGCCAGTACAGATCCTTTGTGTCAGGAACGCCACATGAAAAAAATTAAATAACTTGAGGAAATAGCTAACCTTGCAAATTTGAAATGTATCTCTATATGTTTTCAGTGCCAATTTACTTCTTCTTTTACTATAGTATGAATTGCCTTTAATGAAGAAGTCTATATATTAAATTCCAATTATTAGATAATCAAAAGCTGCCACAGTACAGGATGGGTTGCTAAGGTTGTAAATATTCGCAAGAAATAGAATGAAACACAAGCATTGTGTTCCAGATTTGTGTTCTACTTATAAAATTGAGATTTAAAGCCCAAATATTAATTTACAGAATAAGAGTTTAATGACTTCTCAGACAAGTGGCAATGACAATCAGACTGGAGCCCAAGATGTGTGGACTTGAACAACTGTGGCCTGATAACTAAATGATAATTTTGTTCAGAATAATGTATTACACAATTCCATAACTCTGTGGGACATCATGCTTCTTCTTATGACATATACTTGATATCATTTCTGCTCATTCATTACTCTATATCTTGCTTTGCTCTCCTCTTCAAATGTCTCAGCTTCTCTCTGAGTCCTCTAAATCTCTCTTGTCGCCTTTTGATATCCTGAACACAGGAAGTAAGTTTCGGTACTGCACATTAGAAAAGGTTTATGATATCAGCACTTGAAACACAACTATGTTTCCATTGATAAGTTATTTGACATAAGCCTTGCTCACAACTCACTGCCAGATATAAATGTTGGAAATGCAATGTCCTAGAATGTGTGGTGTTGCAACCTTAATAATTAAACTCAACCAATGTAGTGCTGAGGACTTAGGATATTCTTAGTTAATAGATCTTTGCTAATTTGAAAGCCAACAAGGTCAAACAAATATATGAGCTATTGGAAGATGAATGAATTTTAGAAATACTATTGAAATATTTCTGAAATTTTAAGTGTTCCTTGGTTGCTTTCATCCATTACTGCTTTGCATTGGTAATAAAAGTAACAGACATGGCATCAATGACCAAACCATTAACTGAATGCTAATTAACCAAGCTAATTACTTAATTTAACTTAATTTATGTTAACTTAATTATGTTAACATAAATGTTGTCTTGACCTCAAAAGGTAAACCAAATGCACATTTTAACTGGAGTCAGAAGTTGTTTTGAGCTTTTTCAGTCCTAGGAGCATATACCAGGGACATTAAAACAATACATAGTACAGTAAGAGTTTAAACACTGCCCTGTAGCAATTCCCCTACTAACATCTATGTTTGACCTTACAGTAACAGTCCTGATAAGTTACTGCATCCTGAGTAAGAGCCTAAACGCTACATTGTAGCGATTCTCCTGCTAACAACTATGTTTGAACTTTCAGTAACAGTCATGATAAGTTACTGTATCCTGAGTAAGAGCCTAACCGCTGCTCTGTAGCAATTCTCCTGCTAACATTTATGTTTGAACTTACAGTAATAGTCATGATAATTTACTGTATCCTGCTGACTTGAAACATTTAATTGGAAGTGATGCAAACACACCATCAGAGAATAATAAGCACCAGACTTGGCAAGGCTTTCTCTAGCGGGAAACTGGAGGCGCATCCCTGAGTTGCTGTGGAAAATGAAGATTTCTTCATTTCTAGCTGCCTTCAAATAAACAGCAGCTAGAAGGGAAGCTGGGTTTTGTGGATTTTCAGATCTATCTTGGATTATCAATTTTATAGCTTTCTGATAAAGAGATAGGTCTCTTTGGGAAGATCATACTTTTGAAGGGGCTAACTCTTCCCATGAATCCTGCTGCAGGCGCCAATTGTCCCAGGGATGCAGTCATGGAGCCAACGCTGACCATGGAAGGGCTGATGGGCTGAGGCAGCTCCATTTATTCCCTGTGATCTACTCAGAACAAGAATCTAGAGTCACATCTCATAAACCCTGCTTCCTTCAGAAATTGCATTTTCTTCCTGAACATTTCCTCTCCCAATATTGTAACCAGTTTGAATGATTTAATAAAAAATTTATCACACGTGTAACCTAATAACGTTAGAAAGATTCATAACATGATTTAGTAAACATGAGCACATCAAGAAATATCTTTACCCAACTGACAAAATTAATGAAGTACAAGTGTTCAAGAAAATGAAACTAATCTGGTCTCAAATATAAGGGAAGTTATTCCTTAAATGTATAAGGAACCTATAAAATGCCTTTACTTAACCTAGTAATTCAACTGTTCAGAATCTATGTTAATTAGTGACTGAGAGATTTATTAATCTCAACCAAAGAATCATTTGTTATAGTGAAGATCTTAAGCTTGACGACTTGGTTATCAAGCATGTAAAATGATTATTAATTGTAAAATTTTAATAGACAAATTATCAAAGAGCTAATCGTACAAAAGGTAATACTTATTTTCATATACACATATAAATATGCATAAATTCACATAAGATTAAAATAAGATTTGGGATGAATCTTACTCTTAGGGGCTACAATAATATAGAATGAAGTTTCATGAGGTTCAATAGATAAAACATCATTGTAAAGAATAATCCCATTTATTTATGTATGTCAACTATATTTACATCTACACCTATATTTTTATGTTTGGAGAAAAATATACTACTAGAGCATGAATTAGATAGAATTCATTTATATATATATATGTATATATATGAATATATATGTATATGTATATATATTTTTTTTCCAACTTCCCTCTAAGGGAGAAAGCAAGAATATTACCAACTATTTTGATGCTCTAAATTATTGACATGTTTATCATAGAATGTATAATTTGAGAGAATAAAAAACAGATTAATAAATTACTCATTTTTGAGGCTGAAGGAAAGTGGAGAATCTGTGTCCATTGTTTAAATTACAGCTTGCCTGATTCTATAAGGTTAAAGTGGGTAAGATTAGCTCCTGGCTAAGACAATACAAGACCTAAGACAAATCTAGAAAGGCAATTGCAACTGACTAGAGTTACCCGCCATACTCAGTATGACTTGGGAATGGCAAAGTTTCTAGAATGAGAAGAGAATGATGCACTGCTCCTCTGTGGAGCAGACAGGATTGTTGGTCTTAGAGACAGACACGATCCTTATCTTTACCAGAGGCCATTAATGCAGCCTAGAGCCACTTGCAAAGTCTGATTCTCCTTGTTCTCAGAGAAAGTGATCTGGCGCTGAAAACTCAGCTGATTCCAAGCTGACTTTAAGTGGACACGTGAAACCATTTAGGCTGTCAAATTAACCTGGGTTAGGACTAAGAATACAGTGATGAAGTTTGCCATCTGGTGGTCAGAGAGACACATGCTAATTACATTTGAATTTTGCAATGAACTATAAAGTCAAGTATAACTATTAGATAAACTCAAGGATAAAACGGAAGCAGCAGAACAGTATACTAAGTATACTTGCTCAGGATATCTAGGCATCTATTCCAGGGCTCTAATAATCTCTTTCAGCCAAAGGGATTCTGCAAATAAGGGGCACAAAATAGGGAGTTCTTCCTGGATTCCCTGCATGAGCCCCATATGTAACCATGTGTCCTACCAAGATAGTGGAAAGGAAAGATCTGATGTAGTTCAGCGTATGTACAATGTCTTCTGTATTTATTTGCTTGTGAATTTTAAGAAATTCTTTTTTGGGGGAAAACAGTTGATGGACTAATCTTGATGATAAAGATTCTCTCCATGCCTCTCTCTGTGTTTCTCTCTCAAATTTACTCAAACTGAAAACTGACTGGACCTTGTCTTGGATGAACGTTTCTGTGTGCGCTAACAGTCATTCTGCTTCCCAGTTCCTATGCACAGCCAACTGCTTCCCCATCAGTGATGCAGTATTTCATTCTTTTCTTGCTGATAAACAAAAAGCTTCCATGTAATTAACATGGCTTCTATTTTCCTCAGCTTCTACTACATTTTAGGAATTGGACAATGAATGAACAAAAACAAACATAGAGCCTGGAGAACCACCAACAGGAAGTGACAGATCCTGGAGGAAGGGGGATGTCCAACACTACTGACATCCTTCCTTCTAGTCTGTGTTGACCCAGTCTTAGTGCTCCCTGGCCCTTCCCAGTTTTGTCCTTTCCTTCAGTGTCAGCTTGAGTGAATCTGGAGTCACTTGGGAGATTGGAGCACATCTCTAGGTGTCTCTAAGAGGACATTTCATAGGATTAACTGAAGAGGGAAGAGTCTTCCTGCCTATGTGTGGCACTACCCCAAGTCTGTGTGGCAGATAGAAGAAGGGTGGGGTGGGCAGTGAACATGCTGATCTGCAGGCCGTTAGCAGGCAACCTCGTGCTCCTGATGCTATGGCCAGGAGCTGCCTCCACCGCCGCAGCCCTGCCTTCTTCACCAAGATAGACTACATCTTCAAACTGGGTATGGAAATGGATCCCGAATTCCTTAAGAATCTTCTTGTCCACCATGTGGCTGCATAATGAGAGAAGTAACTGGCAAAGCCTTCCTATTATGCACCTGGTTTATTGACTTTGGTCCAACATTGCTTTTGATCTGTGTTTGGAAATATATTTCTGTATCTTCAAGTTATTCTATAATTTGTCTCAGTATTTTGGCCTCAAACTGTTTTTATAATCCTAATAGCATATACATGTTTGCTAGGAAGGTCTTAGTTCTCTTTTCTGGGTAAGTCTGAATTTGTCTAAGCTGTAGGAGAAACTGGGGTTTCTGGCTCATGACCTCCAGGACACTGCGTTTTGCCCACGTGCCTTGAGCCAATATACTTTTTGCATTATAAACAAAATGGAATACAAACAAGTCAATGTCAACAGCAACACACGGTCTGCAGTGGATTTAAAGCTGTGTTCATATTGGGCAGCTGTGCAGTGGTTTGGTGCTTAGGTTAAAACTGTGTTTTCCTAACTTGTCACTCACTGAATCTAAGTCGTTTGGGGGACAGCGATGCAACTGTTAATTCAGACTGCAGCACAACACTAGCATATCAATTATGAAGCCTATAGAGCACCATGAGTATAACCATTGTAGATGTTTCCATGTTTTTATACACTGATGTGCTGGGTGGGCCATTCCAGCCCACTTCTCTCAGCTCTTCCCTCTCTTGCTTCCCCACATGTCCTTTCCCACTCACGGCTTCCTTCTGTGTGACCAACTGAATTCAATTAGGGTTTCCTGGTTGAGCATGCATAAGTTCATATTGCCCTGAGCAAAGGCAATTCAACAGTGACTACAGTCCTGAAGGAGATGACATCCACTCCTTCCAGCAACCATTAACGTCTGCTAATGGTTTCTCAATGAGAGGAAGGCCTTCATGGGCCGGTCCTCCATTGGTGCTGAAATGCTGATGGAACCAATCGGGTGCAGATCATGCACAGAGAGCAATGATCATTCCACGTCCAGAAGACATCCTTTTGCCACGTGGCTTCCCACGGTTGGTCTTAACTTCTTTCTCCCCAGAGGCTTGTGATGTTGCCTGAGCCTTGCAGGGGACAACATGGCTGCTATATTTGGGGCCTAGAGATCTGCCCTCATCTGTCTTCCACTTGTGGGTCAGGTTTGGAGCTCTGTATCAACTGCCATCCACACACAGGGGTTTTCCTGATAGAAGCTTGTGTACCACTAATCTTAGGGAGAGAGTGAGGGAAAGGGGGAGGGAAAGGCAAAGACAGACAGAGGGACACACAGAGAGACATACAGACAGACAAACACAGAGAGGGAGGGGGGATCAAAAGGAAGGGAGGGAGGGAGAGAGAAATGAGAGAGACAGACATACAAAGGGAAAGACACACAGAGAAAGGAAGAGAGAGACAGAGGGAGAGAACGACACACACACACAGGGAGAGAAAGAGAGAGAGCATGCTGTGGTAATCCTCAATTCCTACACAAGAACACTAAAAGGTGTGGCGATGGGGCTTGAAAAGAAAATAACCCCAATATTTTTCTTGTTTCTCTTTGTCCACAAGCTATCCCAAGGGGCCTACAGAGATGGTTCAACAGTTAAGGTCCGTTGTTGCTCTTGAATCGCCCTTGGTTCATTATCAGGACACACATGTCAGCTTAAAAAATCACCCATAACCCCAGCCTCAGGGGATATGATGGTCATTTCTGGTCTCCATGGGCACAGGCATACAACTTGGTGCACAAATATACATGAAGGCAAAACACTTACACACATAAAATAAAGACCACTTTAAAATAATTAAAAAGCTACTCTGAAAAGTTTATATGAACATTAGTCATAAATCTGTGCACAACCAGTGTCAGCAATCTTTTTCTAACTAACTAATGGAAAAGGCATTGTGACAATCCTCCCAGTAATGTCAGTTTTCATTAACTGCCATTTTGTCTTGATACTTGTAATGACTGGAATATCTTCCATGTTTGAACACACTCTCAGTGTTCCGGCTGCCTGGAAGACGTCACACTGAGGGTTTCCAGGGTCCCTTCTTTCTTTTCCGGTGAATCTGGGCATGTGTTGTGGTTCAAAATAATTCAGAGTCCCAAAGTACATCAGAACCATGGAGAAGAATATCCAACAATACATATGGACGTTACAGTCTATTTTTCCCTTTCAGAGTGGCTTGGTTTGGTGTCATTTAAAGGCTGTCTGGGGATCAAGTGTTAAGCCTGCTGACCCCTACTCCGCTTACATTCATTTCTTTTATGTGTGTGCCTTGGTATTATATACTAGCATGGCCCATTTCTTTGGCTATATAAATCAAGTTACATAGCCAAATATTTTTAAAAACATATAAATGTCTCCATACGTGTTCAATTACAATTTCTCTATCACTACAGTGAGTTTTTTCAGTAACTATGTAACAAAGAGTCTTAGTCAAAATACTCTGTCTGGTACTTTACACTCTACTCAATGTGTTTCATTGGGGAAGAGGGGACAATTTAAAGTTCATCAATTGTACCACATTAAATTAGCCTCCATCATTGACTTGGCTTGACAGCCTTCATCTATTTTAATTTACAACAAAAAGGACAGCCAAGAACAGAATAGTAGCAATAACACAGTTGGAAAGAGGCTCTGCCTTCTTAGTAACGCAAACACACACACACACACATGCATGCACATACACACATAATGCATGCACAGACACACTGCTTCTATTATCCTAACATGGCATTACTATAAAGACTTATAATCAAAAAGTTTCAAAGTACTGTATATCCTCTAATGTTCACAATAAAAGAATTTTGCCTGCAAAATCACTTTTTTTGACTTAAACAAATGTGTTGCATTATTAAGCATGGCTCATAACTATGACATTGCATTTGCTAGAGTAAAATGCTCAGTTTGCTACATTTCAATCCTTTAAGTGTTTGTGCATTAGCATGTAGTTACATCATTACTAGGTGGAATATTCATCCACCCATGAACCTGAACAAGGGGACTAAAGTGTTTCCAGTCCCCTTAACAGGAAGCAAGACAAATGTAAATACTAACCAGGGCAGGTGAGGCCAAGATGTGAGGGGCGGGATGTCAAAGGCAGGGGGAGCGGGGGCAGCCCCCATATTCACTGACAACTCCTGGCAAAAGCCAAAGCAACCACACTGTGTCAGAGTTAGTGCTCTATAATAGATAGTTGGAAACAAGAATCATCCAGAAAAGGTAAGCATGATCCTAACAGTACCATGAGGTGATTACCCTCGTCACATTTAAGAGCTAATTCAGTAAGTGTCAGTTGGTCATTCTGTGACATAGGATGGAAAACATTGCAAGGATGTTCCTTTGCATGCTAATGTTTAATAAAGAATTCTCCACGTTCCACATGAAATCTTTCTACAAGAACCACATTCTTAGGGCAATGTAGAGTGAGCAATTCTCTTTCTAAGCTTTATTAATAAGAACTTTCACTAAGTGACACAAATAAATATGAGATCATATTCAATTGATTAAAATTCCTGACAACATAAATCCTTCCAGTTCTCCACGATAGATTTTTCTCAGAAGCACATTTTTTCTTGTAGACAATCCTAAAATACCTAAGTAATTTCCCTTGTTTTAAACCCAGGGATAAAATGGCCATCCTTATCATCAGTGCCACATTGTGCCCATAGATTCAGCTTCATTTTTTCTCTTAGGAGCTTTATATTCCCTCTCTGATAAACCCAGTACTCACATATTTTATGAATGTTGTCTAGGAACCCTAGCTTGCCTTTGCTCACTATGATGTACACAGAATGGCTAATCCTAGATTCCAAAACTCTGTGTGTGTGTGTGTGTGTGTGTGTGTGTGTGTGTGTGTGTGTGTGTGGGAGAGAGAGGGGGGAGGGAAAGGGAGGGAAGAAAGAGAGAAGAGAGGAGAGGAGAGGAGAGGAGAGGAGAGGAGAGGAGAGGAGGGGGAGGAGAGATATATCACAGCTATGCACATCTCATTCCTGAGCAAGACTCAGACTATGCATGCCATCCACTAGGACATTAAGTGGGATCTCATGACTAGTTCCACATGATTAACATACGTCACACTCAGACTTGCACCAATTTTATCTCTTTTTTTGATTGGCTATAAGGCACTACAGAGTGGAGTATGTGCCTTGGAGAGGCTATGGGACTGCTGAGCTCTGGATGAAGCAGCCAGATGTACGATCACACACCACTGTGGCTGTTCCTGCCACTGAGACTGTGTCCTGGGTTAAGTCCTAGAACTGTGGCACTGCTTTCTTTACAGAGGCAGCTCCACATCTGAACCTGTTTCCAAGGCCTATTCTGAGCTTGGCTAATGACTGAGAACATGGGGAGTAACTCCAAGGGGAACTGATCTCTATACAAGGGTGAGCCTAAAAATGTGGCCTGAACGATAAGTTTTGAACATGAACTTTTAAAGCATGGTCATTTTGGAGAAGAAAAACCACCAACATGTGTCATTAATTCTTCAACTACTATCATGATGTAACTTGGTTAAGAAAACTTGATGCATTATGGATATAACACAATTATTGATATAACAGTGTTAAGACTTCCTGAGGTGGGTTGTGAGCAGGGGGAGGGGGAGATGGGATAGAGTGTTTTCGGAGGGAAAACCAGTAAATGAGATAAAATTGAAATGTAAATATAGAAAATATCTAATAAAAAATTCTGGGTGCAATGCCTCCCCCCAAAAGATTTTCTGAATCATTTTACTACTTTATCATCTTATTACCTGGGTGATAAGACATGATTGTGCTTTATATACATCTAATTTATTACCATTAACATTTTTGTTTATACTAGAAAAAATATACATTGTGGATCTACAGTCTATCACAGGAACAAGGCTGTCAGCAGCATGAGTGTGTACCATAGGGTGTTTCTTATGAAAATACAGACCTGTAGTTCAGCTTGAGGTCAGTGATGGTGTTCCCTCAGTAGTTCTTTTACTGTTGAGAATAGATTTTGCTAACCTGGGTTTTTTGTTATTTCAAATGAATTTGAGAATTGCTTTTTCTAACTCTATGAAGAATTAATTAAGTTGGAATTTGAAGGCGATTGCATTGAATCTGTAGATTGCTTTTGGCAAGATGGCCATTTTTACTATATTAATCCTACCAATCCACAAGCATGGGAGATGTTTCCATCTTCTGGGGTCTTCTTCAATTTCTTTCTTCATAGACTTGAAGTTCTTGTCATAGAGATCTTTCACTTGTTTGGTTAGAATCATCAGGGAAATGCAAATCAAAACAACCCTGAGATTCTATCTCATACCAGTCAGAATGTCTAAAATCAAAAAATTGGGTGACAGAAGATGCTAGCAAGAATTTTGAGAAAGAGGAACACTCCTCCATTGTTGGTGGGAATGCAAGCTGATACAAACACTTTGGAAATCAGTCTGGGAGTTCCTCAGAAAATTGGACATAGTATTACCTGACGACCCAGCTATACCACTCCTGGGTATATACCCAAAAGATTCTCTAACATATAACAAGGACACATGCTCCATTATCTTCATAACAGCTTTATTTATAATAGCCAGAAGCTGAAAAGAACCCAGATATTCCTCAGCAGAGGAATGGATACAGAAAATGTAAATTTTCACAATGGAGTACTACTCAGCTATTAAAAATGACGATTTCATGAAATTCTTAGGTAAATGGATGGACTTAGAAAATATCAACCTGAGTGAGGTCCAATCACGGAAGAACATACTTGGTATGCACTCACTGATAAGTGGATATTAGCCCAAAAACTGAATACCCAAGATACGACTCACAGACCACATGAAGCTCAAGAAGGAAGACCAAAGTGTGGGTTCTTTGGTCCTTATTAGAAAGGGGAACAAAATTCTCATGAGAGCAAATATGGGGACAGAGTGCAGAGCAGAGAAGGAAGGAAAGGCATCCAGAGACTGTATCACCTGGGGATTCATCCCAGATACAGTCCCCAAAATCCAACACTATTGTGGATGCGAAGAAAGGCTTGCTGACAGGAGCCTGATATAGCTGTCTCCTGAGAGGCCCTGACAGAGCCTGACAAATACAGAGTCTGATGCTCTCAGCCAACCATTGCACTGAGTGTGGGGTCTCCATTGGAGGAGTTAGAGAAAGGTGTGAAGGGAATTAAGGGGTTTGCAACCTCATAAAAAGAATAATTATCAACCAACCAGACACCCCAGCCCCCCACCCTCCCCACCCCACCACAAGCTCCCAGGGACTAAGCCATCAACCAAGGAGCACACATGACTCTGGTTACATATGTAGCAGAGGAAGGCCTTGTCAGTCATCAATGGGAGAAGAGGTCTTTGGTACTATGAAGGCTCAATAGATGTCCCAGTGTAGGGGAATTGAGAGCTAAGAGGTAGAAGTGGGTGGGTGGGTGGAGGAACACCCTCATAGAAGCAGGGAGAGATGAGATAGGATTGGGGGTTTCTGGGAGGGGAGGAAACCAGGGTAAGGGGATAACACTTGAAATTTAAATTAACTAAAAGACTAAATTTAAAAAAATAAAATAAAATAACCAATAAAAAAAGAAAATACAGATCACATTTCTTCTCTGTGGGTTTAAAATGGCATTCAAATACTGATTTTTCAAAATACTGATACCTTGATGGGGACAGAATGATTCAAATATGAATGGTACCTCCTTCACCTTCTATCTTCTCTGAAAATGAACGTTGGACTACTATTTATGAATACTTTAACTTTTCAGAATAAGTGTATTGTAAAAATAAGTTCTGTTATTATAGCATTGAATTGCAGTAATCGTTCACATATCTGACTTTGGTAATGGTCTCTTGACTGTAGACCTGATTGATTAGCATTCAAAACTATCCTTTGGGTTCCTATAGTTAAGGTAGAATCTGGAGAGGTTAGGTCCTTTTCTAAACTAAAAGTAGGGCCAGCATTATTATTTTTCCTCTAAAAACTATAAGACAAACCAATTTTGTTGCAAAGAATTCTTTTAAAAAATTTAAGTCATATGTGTGTGTGTGTGTGTGTGTGTGTGTGTGTGTGTGTGTGTGTGAATGATCAAATGTACCTGTGAGTGCAGTGGCCCCCAGAGGCATCCAGTCCCCTGGATCTGGAGTTATAGGCAGTGTACTGGCTAGTTTTGTGTGTCAACTTGACACAGGCTGGAGTTATCACAGAGAAAGGAGCTTCAGTTGGGGACGTGCCTCCATGAGATCCAGCTGTGGGGCTGGTGCTCTTGGAGAGAGCAGGCTGAGCAAGCCAGGGGAAGCAAGCCAGTAAGAAACATCCCTCCATGGCCTCTGCATCAGCTTCTGCTTCCTGACCTGCTTGAGTTCCAGTCCTGACTTCTTTGGTGATGAACAGCTGTGTGGAAGTGTAAGCTGAATAAACCCTTTCCTCCCCAACTTGCTTCTTGATCATGATGTTTGTGCAGGAATAGAAACCCTGATTAAGACAAATTGGTACCAGCGTAGTGGGGTATTCCTGTGACAACCTGACCATGTTTTGGGGAGGACTGTGGAAGGACTTTGGAACTTTGAGCTAGAAAAGCCATTAGACGATTAAGAGCTCAGTGGAAAGTTCTGTAGGAGCTTGGAAGACAATGTTAAGAACAGTGCAAAAGATGGAGGCCTGGCTTGTGAAATTTCAGAGGGAAGATTAAAGACTCTTACAGAGGCCATGTTTTGATTGTGAAGATTCTGTGGTTTTGGTTAGCTGGGGCTGAAGAATCAGCTGTGAGTAACAAGATACCAGAACCACTAAAGCAAACCTTTGTGTTACTGGGACTATTGGTGCTGGTTAGCTGGAGCTAAGAAATTAGTGGTGATTAAGAAGAGACCAGCATCACTGAAATGAAATCTTCTTGGAAGTGTTTTCTAAGAACACAGAGAGTGTGTTCCAGAGATAGCCACAGTTGTATTTTGTGCTGTGGCTGGACTTGGTACTGTGTAAGAGTCACCCAGATGGTACTGGTTTTGAAGGCATGAAGGGGTCATGAAGAGCATCTGAGGCTCTTGGCACAGTGAGATGCCACAGAAGGCCATTGGTGAAGGTGCAGCCTCAGTTGCAATTGATGGCCCAGGACTTGAAGGGGTCATGCATAGGAGCACAGGCTTGCTACCATGAAGAGAGCCTATGAGAGGCTATTGGTGAAGCCTAATTACAGTAGAGGTTAGCAGTGTTTTGGAGATGCCAGTGCCATGAGATGGCCACCAAGAACAGCAGCAGCAGTGGAGTACAGGCAGCTGGGGCCTAGAAGACAAGCTGTGTGCTACAAAGGGCAGAGCTGGAGAAGTGACCCACGCCCTTGGAGGAGCCTGGGAAGATTGTGAGTTGAATCCCAGACATTGAACCATTGGAGTTTGAGTTTTGCTTTTGGTTGTGACTATGCACTGATATGTTAACCTCTTGAAGGAAGAAAGTATTTTAGTGGAAACCACAGTTAAAAGACTTTGAATTTTAAAGATATTGGTCATTTTAAGGTGACTGAACTTTTAATAAGACTGTGGGACTTTTAAAGTAATTTAGATTTTGGGGATGAATAAGAAAGTAAGGGTTGAGGCTTAATAGTGATGTTTGTGTGTCAAGTTGACAAGGGGTCAATTGTACTGGCTAGTTTTGTGTGTCAACTTGACACAGGCTGGAGTTATCACAGAGAAAGGAGCTTTAGCTGGGGAAGTGCCTCCATGAGATCCAGCTGTGGGGCATTTTCTCAATTAGTGATCAAGTGGAGAGGGCGCATCGTGGATGGTACCACCTTTGGGCTGGTGCTCTTGGGTTCTATAAGAGAGCAGGCTGAGCAAGCCAGGGGAAGCAAGCCAGTAAGAAACATCCCTCCATGGCCGCTGCATCAGCTCCTGCTTCCTAACCTGCTTGAGTTCCAGTCCTGACTTCTTTGGTGATGAACAGCTGTGTGGAAGTGTAAACAGAATAAACCCTTTCCTCCCCAACTTGCTTCTTGGTCATGATGTTTGTGCAGGAATAGAAACCCTGACTAAGACAGGCAGTAACTGTTAGCTGCTTGACTAAGGCAGTGAGAAATGATCTCAGGTCCTCTGCAAGAGTATTAGGAGCTCTTAACCTCGCAGGCCTTCCCTCTAGCCCTGAATGGATACCTTTAAAAGCATTACCTTTTAGTCCATCAAGATCAATAGCCTTCAAATATTTAAGAAATAGTAACTGGTTTTAGTCAATGCCCGTTGTCTCAAAGGCCCCACGTCAAACAGATAAGAGCCTTAAGTTTTTGTGTGGTGGAGGCATTCATTTTGTAACAAGCTGGAGAGTGGAATGTATCTAGTCATTCTGGCCCTCTGTTTCTACAGTTTACTTTCCCTCCCGAAATAGAACAAAATTAATCTACTCACAGAACATGTATCTATATCCAGGGACCTTTTTGAAGAATGTAGCCTATTTTAGGTGGTATTTTCCTGTGCCACTAAATTTTGTTGTGCTCAAAATTAAATAATGCTTAAGTAAACCCTGGTGCAACTCCAAACATCATTTGTTTAATAATAAGAATTTGAAGGAATGTCAGGAATGGTGTTCAGTGCATACAAAATGGATATAATAGCATCAATTTCACTGGAAATGCATTTTGTATAGAAAAAATCAAAAGTCATGGCTCTGCACAGCTGTTGTGATGTGAAAAACCATTCTACTGTACCTCCACTAGTGAATTTTACTTTACCCAAGAAATCTACAGAGCATATACCTCCTAAAAGTAAATCATTTGTTTAATACTAAGGCACTCAAAGTGCATCCGTAATTAACAGCATCCATTCAGGACACATTTTTATATATTAAGCATTTTGCTTCCTCAATTTAGTACATGCACATCTGTAAGAAATTTATTACTATAAACAAGACAACTAGTGATGAGACAAATGTAGTTTTATACCCCGGTGAGGACGCCATGGCAACGGCCCCATTAGAAGATAAGGTGCGGCTTGCTACTATGTAGCAAAGTCACCTCTCAACACTGGTCCCAGTAATTGAAAGGCAGAGAGGAAGTAGCTATCACCATGCGCCTATGAATTTATCTGTAGAACAAGAGAGCTACCACAATTTTCCAGCTTAATCCAAGTTAGTAGAAAAAAAGGAGTAATGTCATTTAATGACAGGTATTTGTTTACTGTTAAAAACTGCCTTGTTCAGTTGCATGTGGTGGCGCACGCCTTTAGTCTCAGGACTCAGAAAAGAAAGGCAGATGGAGTTCATGGCCATACTGTTCTACATATCAAGTTCCAGGTCAGCCAAAGCAAAACAGAGAAACCCTGTAAACCAACCCGGCCACACAAACCTCAAAAAAATTAAATAAGAATAAAAAAATATGCTGCCATGTTTACCATTTAAAATGATATTGTATATCAGTCATAGTTTTTTGGAATTCAAATGAAGTATTATCTTCGTCTAAGATACTGTCATTAGAAGACAGTTATCCAATTATATTGTATTAATAAAGATATTTGCTTAATTGAAGTTATTGATAAAGTTCAAAGAAACTGAATTCTTTCACTATGCAGCTAAATATTAGTACTGGGAAGAGAACTGTAATGAAGAAACACCTAAAGTAATGCATTGTGTGCCATCTAAACATTGGCTGTCTGTATAATGGATGCCTTTCCTGGGCTTTGAAAACACAATCTGGAGTCTAGTGTGGAGTTCCTTAGTCATCTTGAACTCCTGATTCCATCTTTGCCACCACAAGGCTTGTTTAGGCTATCCACTACATAAACAAACTCAAAGAAAGAAACCATATGACCATCTCATTAGATGCAGAAAAAGCATTTGACAAAATCCAGCATCCTTTCATGCTAAAAGTCTTGGACAGAACAGGAATTCAAGGTCCATACCTAAACATCGTTAAAGCAATATACAGCAAACCGGTAGCGAACATCAAACTAAACGGAGAGAAACTTGAAGCAATCCCACTAAAATCAGGGACTAGACAAGGCTGTCCTCTCTTTCCATATCTTTTCAATATAGTACTTGAAGTTCTAGCTAGAGCAATTAGACAACATAAGGAGGTCAAGGGGATACAAATTGGAAAGGAAGAAGTCAAATTATCACTATTTGCAGATGACATGATAGTCTACTTAAGTGACCCGAAAACCTCCACCAGAGAACTCATACAGCTGATAAACAACTTCAGCAAAGTGGCAGGTTATAAAATCAACTCAAGCAAATCAGATGCCTTTCTATACTCAAAGGATAAGCAGGCTGAGAAAGAAGTTAGGGAAATGACACCCTTCACAATAGCCACAAACAATATAAAGTATCTTGGCGTGACTCTAACCAAACAAGTAAAAGTTCTTCTATATGACAAGAACTTCAGGTCTCTGAAAAAGGAAATCAAAGAAGACCTCAGAAAATGGAAAAATCTGCCATGCTCGTGGATCGGCAGGATTAATATAGTTAAAATGGCCATCTTGCCAAAAGTGATCTACAGATTCAACGCAACCCCCATCAATATCCCAACTCAGTTCTTCACAGAGTTAGAAAAAGCAATTCTCAAATTCATCTGGAATAACTAAAAACCAAGGATAGTTAAAACTATTCTCAACAACAAAAGAAATTCTGGGGGAATCAGTATCCCTGACTTCAAGCAATACTACAGAGCAATAATGTTAAAAACTGCATGGTATTAGCACAGCGACAGACAATGGAATAGAATTGAAGATCCAGAAATGAATCTACACACCTATGGTCACTTGATCTTCGACAAAGGAGCTGAAAACATCCAGTGGAAAAAAGATAGCCTTTTCAACAAATGGTGCTGGTTCAATTGGAGGTCAGCATGCAGAAGAATGCAAATTGATCCATTCTTATCTCCATGTACTAAACTTCACTCCAAGTGGATCAAGGACCTCCATGTAAAACCAGACACACTGAAACTAATAGAAAAGAAACTGGGGAAGACCCTTGAGGACATGGGCACAGGGGAAAAATTGCTGAACAGAACACTAATAGCTTATGCTCTAAGATCAAGAATTGACAAATGGGACCTCATAAAATTACAAAGTTTCTGTAAGGCAAAGGACACTGTTAAAAGGACAAAACAGCAACCATCAAATTGGGAAAGGATATTCACCAACCCTACATCTGATAGAGGGCTAATATCCAATATATACAAAGAACACAAGAATTTAGACCCCAGGGAACCAAATAACCATATTAAAAAATGGGGTACAGATCTAAACAAAGAATTCTCACCCGAAGAAATTCGGATGGCTGAGAGACACCTTAAGAAATGCTCAACATCATTAGTTATTAGGGAAATGCAAATCAAAACAACCCTGAGATTTCACCTTACACCAGTCAGAATGGCTAAGGTAAAAAACTCAGGAGACAGCAGGTGTTGGGGAGGATGTGGAGAAAGAGGAACACTCCTTCACTGCTGGTGGGGCTGTAAGATGGTACAACCACTTTGGAAATCAGTCTGGAGGTTCCTCAGAAAACTAGACATGACACTTCCGGAGGACCCTGCTATACCTCTCCTGGGTATATACCCAAAGGATTCCCCGGCATGCAATAAATACACATGCTCCATTATGTTCATAGCAGCCTTATTTATAATAGCCAGAAGCTGGAAAGAACCCAGATGCCCCTCAAAGGAGGAATGGATACAGAAAATGTGGTATATTTACACAATGGAATACTACTCAGCAATTAGAAACAATGAATTCACAAAATTTTTAGGCAAATGGTTTGATCTGGAAAATATCATCCTAAGTGAGGTAACCCAATCACAAAAGACTACACATGGAATGTAATCTCTGATAAGTGGATATTAATTAGTCCAGAAGCCCTGAATAAACAAGGCACAAATCGCATAACAAACGACTCCCATGAAGAAGTATGGAAAGGGCCCTGATCTTGGAAAGGATTGATCTAGCATTGGAGGAGAATATAAGGACAGAGAAAAAGGACGGAGGTGATTGGAGAATGGATGGAGAGAAGAAGGTTTATGGGACATATGGGGAGGGGGGATCTGGGAAAGGGGAAATCATTTGGAATGTAAACAAAGAATATAGAAAATAAAAATATTAAAAAAAAAAAGAAACTGGCGATGGTCATGAGTGAGAAACATCTCTGCTTGTGAGTCTGCATGTGGGGGGGGGTGCAGGAAGTGAGGACAGGAGAGGGCTGGGAGGAAGGGAGAGGGTTGAACAGGGGGCGGGGCCAGATGAGGGCTAGCAGGGGCGGGGCCAGATGAGGGCTAACAGGGCCTGAGCAGGGACCTAATCAGGCACCTTATGCACAGCTCTCTGGTCCTATGAGTACAGCCTGTAGAGAGCATCATTCGACTTATTGTTAGGTCTTTTTGTTCAATTACCCTCTTAAAAAAATGAGCTCTAGAACTGGAGCTATGGGAAAAAATAGGAGGATAAAACAGGGCAGAGAGATGGCCACTCATTCTCCTATTTTAATTATAGCGTTTTTATTTGCTTTACATTTATGTTTGTGAATGCCATGGCTAAACAAAAGGCACTGAAGTTAACAAACGTCTGGAAACCAATGTTCTACTTAAAAAAATGTAAGCAGATATTAGTCAAATAGATGTGTCTCGTACAATAGCCCGAGTAAAGCTTAACCCATGTTTGTTTACATGAAATAGTGATCCATTTAGGGCTATTAGAATATTATAACAACTTAGATTTAAGGCCTGTCTTACTTTTACCCATAATAGGATATTAAAAAAGAAATATATGTAAAACATTTTAAAATAAGTACTTACCTCTCAGCCATTTAAATAGCCACAAAACTATTACCGTACATCATAAAGGAAAGGCTGGCAAAATGCCCTTATTTGAATAAAACTTTCTCTTTTTATTCTACTCCAAGTAAAAACTTCAGCTAATCTGAAGAAGACTTTTCCATGAACATTGCTTATCAGTAATAAACACATCAAATTTCCAGGGCTTCCTAAGAGTATTTTAAAGAGCACAGAAGCAATACAGCCTACATCTAGAGAAAGAACCTGCATTCTAAAGAGTCGATGGGAATAAGGACTCCGCCTAACTCATAGGTTACATTTATGGCCAATAATAGCACACATGGAACAGTGAATTAAAAATACTGGTCTAAAATATTAACCGCTTATAAACCTACTTCCTAACGCCCTCTCTGCCTTCTGTGCACTGTACAGCAGTGTGGCCTTCACCTATGACATAGAGTGGAGTGTGCACGGGTTCATGGACCTCACTGAGTCTTCATACACTGCCACTGCTGTACGGCAATTTATTCTGCCAGCCCTTGTACTTCCCATCCTTCATGCTGACAAATATCTTGAACTCTTACCTCACAAGTCCAGTAACAGAAGAACAGTTTGACTTTACAATGAGATTCTTAGAGGAGTAATAACTCCTGGAGGGTCAGTCAGTCAGCTGCCGTATTATTAACCAGAGTTTAGTAGCTTGTTAATCGCCAAAAACTGCCTGGCTGGGGTGAGTAAAGTGTGCTTTCCCTCAACTGCTTGGGAGCTAGAAAATTTATTTAAATTATTTTATTCTCCTCCGGGGAAGACTCTCAGAACATTACTGACTCCACAATGTATCAATCACAAAGCTGAGAATTTAATATTTGTTTTGAAAATTTTTTGGAATATAAAATGTCAACATAGGCAAAACAAGGCAATTGCAATTACCTCAAACTACAAAGCTCCTGCCTTAACAGCAAAGTAAACAATGAACAGAATTACAAGACAGTGTCCAGAGCAGAACGCATTTTCTAACCACAGACCTGATAGGAAATCCTACGTGCAAGATAAATTCAGAGTTCTACAGTAGAAAAACAAACAAACAAAAACAAACAAACAACCTTGTAATAAGTGGGAAAGAAATTAACAATTTACAAGAGGAAGACATAAAAAAAAAGGTCAAAAGGCATATGGTGAGTGTCCCAAAGTTCTTTTTTATTATTAATTAATTACTTTATTAACATCTCAAATGTTGTCACCCTCCTGGCCTCCCCTTGAGGGCAGAGTTCTTCCCTCCTCCCTCCTCTTCACCTCGGAGCACCCCCCCCTACAGGATTAGGCTCCTCCCCTCCCACTGAGGCCAGACAGGGCAGTCCTCTGCTATGTCTGTGCAGGGATGGAGGTGGGGTTCAGAGGACCCAGGTATGCTCTCTGGTTGGTGGCTCAGTCTCTGGAAGCTCCCAAGGGTCTGGGTTAGTTGCTAACTGTTGTTTTTCCTATGGGGTTGCCATCCCCTGTAGCTCCTTGAATCCTTCCCCTAACTCTTCCAGAGGGTCCCTGACTGGTCCCACAGTTCTAGTCAGCAGAAAAAAATGACCCCTTGAAGCACAATGAGCTCCTCATGGGAGCATCACCAAAAATCACCGGACAACTGAAGGTGTTGTCTGGGCTGAGAGCTGATGTGTAAACAGGTGAATTCTGAAAGCAGCAGAGGTTGCTGATTTTTTAAAAAGTTACCATTTCATCTAGCCAGTCCATTTTAGGTATGTTTAAAGTCATAGAAAAGCAGCATCTTAAAGGTGTAATTTTTCCTACATTAACTAATGCACTATTTAAAATAGGAAGATATGGAAGGAACATAGATGTCAACTGATGAAAAAATAAATAAAATGAAGTATATGCATGAGATGAGACACTCTTCTGTATTTTTCTTTTTTATTAGGTATTTTTTTATTTACATTTCAACTGTTATCCCCTTTCCTCATTTCCCCTCCGGAAAACCCCCTATGCCATCCCCCCTGCCCCTGCTCACTAACCCACCAACTCCCACTTCCCTATCCTGGCATTCCACTACCCTGGGACACTACCACAGGTCCAAGGGCCTCTCTTCTCACTGATGTCCAACCAGGCCTTCCTCTGCTACACATGTGGCTGGAGCCACAATTACTCTGATACTGAAACCACACACAGAGCCTAAAAAGAAGGAGAACTTCAGACCAGTTTCCCTTATGAATATGGATGCAAAAATACTCAATAAAATTTTCGCACACCGAATCCAAGAACACATCAAAACGATCATCCATCATGATCAAGTAGGATTCATCCCAGGGATGCAGGGATGGTTCAATATAAGGAAATCCATCAATGTAATCCACTATATAAACAAACTCAAAGAAAAAAAACCACATGATCATCTCATTAGATGCTGAAAAAGCATTTGAGAAAATCCAACATGCCTTCATGATAAAAGTCCTGAAAGATCAGGAATTCAAGGCCAATACCTAAACATAGTAAAATCAATATACAGCAAACCAGTAGCCAAAATCAAACTAAATGGAGAGAAACTTAAAGCTTTCCCACTAAAACCAGAGCTACCCTTCTAAGAGGAAAGAATCCTGCCAACTGCAACAGAATGCATATACTAGGATGGAATTGTGCTCCGGCACAAAGAGGGGAGTGAGGTCATTTTATACAAAACAAATCAATCCTGGAGACTTCCCCACAGCACAATTCCTGTGGTAAAACACTTGCATAACACAGCTAGAATCTTGCTAAGCGGGTAGACATGATATTAAATGTTCTACAAGTTAAGACAGAAAAAAAAAAAAAAACACTGAGGTGAGGCCTGGGCTTGCAGCAGTGATGGTGCTAGGGCTTCCATAGGCTACACCTATCTGATGGAAGAATTCCAAGTTCACACTACAGAGGGAATATTTTTAAAAATACCATTTTAAATATTACTTTATGAAAGGTCTCTAATACACAATACAATTAGAAAATAATTAATTAGATTTTGGCTTCATTAAAAAAAACTTTTCTGTTTTTTCCCCCCTAGTCTCAATAAACTTTGTGACCAGGGACTGACAAAGCTATTCATCCTGGGGCTCAATGCACAGCAAACTGATCAAGAGCTCACAGTCGCTGCTCCCTCAGTGCGAGGGGTACTGGGTGCCAGCCACCCTATCATAGCTATTATTTTCATTTCAGTTATAAAGTGAAAATATAGTTAGAGGCCTGCATACAACCACTGCTGATTTTTAAGAGAGAAACAGTGTTTTATAATATGCTGTGCTCGGTAATAAAAGATAAAGACAGACCTGCTGGAAAGTGAGGATGGAGATGAAGATTGGTTAAGTTCGCTCACACGCTGGGAACAAAACAGTCTGATTCAGTCCACAAACTCTGGAAGGCATACATCTACATGAAGATTTTATAACACAGATGCCAAGGCCCAGGGACACTGCATAGTTGTCACAGTCCACTGCTGCAGCTCACAGTGGAGACATCCGTGGAAGGTTTTACTTGAAGTGCTATTTTAAGTTCTACTTGGTTCTAGAAAAAGGTCCAGTAATACTATTTTTGTTATAAATATAACAGCTCAGGAGGTTTTTTATAATCTAAGAGATTTATATTGAGAGATCAGCACCAATGCTGTCAAGTTTTGAAGCACTGGCAAGGGTGGGGAAGTGGTATGGGATGTGGAACAGTCGGAGGGTCGACTGGAAGGGGGGGATAAAATCTGGAGTGTAAAATAAATAAAAAATAAATAGATAGATAAATAAATAACAAAACAAGATAAAGAATATTATGACCACACAAACCTCTAAAGTGAGTAACTTCAAATATGCCCAGAATGGGCTTTACATTATTTAATATAATCCCCTTTAGTGCATTGATTTTAGCAGTACTAAGATAAAAATTTTCTTAGAAATGTCTTATCGAGTATGAAAATACACATAATAATATGCCAACTAGATTGGGGAAAAATCTAGATTATTATATCAAAATCTAAATGGTAAGGTAAGACACAATCTTTTATAAAAAATACTTGGGCCTAAACTATCGCTACGAGATATATCCTGTTTTTACATCTATTTAATGATAATAAGAATCATGCAAATGTTTTAAAAGTAGTTTATTCACTAAACTTTAATGTAGTAATTTTCTTTTTATTATTTTACAATCGTCCAGTCTCTGGAGTTCTGGATGTAAATTTGAATCTAATTCCTGGGGCTACAATGTATTTATTATATGACACTTGACAAGGCATTTTATTGGTAAGTTATTTTATCAGTGAAATGAAAAACACACATCAAAAGATGCTTAATATATTTGTTAATGAAGTGAAGTGGATTCTGCTCTTCTCCTTTTGATTTATGATTCAGTACAGAAGTCCTTTCCATTGCTAAAGGGATGTACAAATGCACAAACACACACAAGCACACACAGACACACTTCTATAAGCATACACACTCATGCACACCACACACCACACACACAAGCACACACAGACACACTTCCACAAATACACACACACACACACACACACACACACAGAGAGAGAGAAATCCATAGGTATATAACACAGGTAAGTAATTCCACTATGAGAAATGAAATAACTCATTACCAACAATGAAGTCAGCATGTAAGAAGCTTTATCACTAGGAAGATTTAAAAGCATCAGAGTGTCTACCGTTCCCCTCAGGAGGCGTAGCGTCAACTGTGCCATCTAGCATCTGTACGTGTGGTGCTCCCGAATGTCATGAAATAACAGGAAGGGTATTTTCTCTCTGAAAGAAATTATGTGTGGGTATACTAGGCTTGAAATTTTGTTGCCAAAATAATCAGTCTTTGATTAATGCTGATGGGCACCTAATATTCACTTCATCTGTGAAGAAGTGTGGTTAGTCTGTGTCCGCTGCACACAGGAGAGGGGCTTCTGAGACAATAAGGAAGCAGTGTAACTAGGGAGATGGAGCTCGGTCAGGGCAGGAGCACCACCTTTCATCTCTATTCTAAAGTTGCTTGTCCCCTTAGTGAAGGGGGAGAAAGTAACTGCCTGAGCAGTGATTTAAGGAACTATGGCAGAAGTTCTCAAGCCAGGTTCGGTGTTGGTGGGAGATGCCATCGAGGAAGCATGCGAACACAAAGCCAAGGGGTGCGCTAGACCCACACGCGATAGCCGTCTTCACCACCATGTCTGCTTTGATATGACTATTCCCTGTACACAGAGCATTCCCAAGCAGTTTACAAACATAAGACATGTAGGATTTTTTTCTCACTTAACAGATTATGCAATAAACACAGAGAATTGTAAAGTGACTTGCCTATGTTCACAGAGTGCTGTTGTGGAGACAGAATGTGAGCCCATGCGACTTGCTTTACCCATGTGAACAACAAAAGGATCAGCAAGAGCCATTTAGGCCCTCAGCTGGACAACGGAGCATAGCTAGAATACAGAGCACAGTTAGAATATGGAGCATGGCTAGAATACGGAACGTGGCTATAATACAGAGAGTACAGCTGGACTATGGAGCATGGCTATAAGTTGGAGCACAGCTAAAATACAAAGCACGGCTAGAATACGGAGCACGGTCAGAATATGGAACATGTCTAGAATATGGAGCACATGTAGAAAACGGAGCATGGTTAGAAGACAGCATGACTAGAATGCAGAGCACACCTAAAATATGGATCACGGTTGCAATACAGAGTATGTCTAGACTATGGAGCACAGCAAGAATACGGAGCACAGTTAGAATACGGAGCACCCCTAGAATACAGAGCACAGCTAGAATACGGAACACAGCTAGAATACAGAACACAACTAGAATATGGAGCATGGCTAGAATACAGAGCACTAGGATGCACAAAATCTCACAACTTAAAGCACACTGTTACAACAATGGGAGTCTTCACGCCCTGTTGCACCATGCATCCATCCTTCATTCTTAAGCACTGAATTATGTCAAAGGACGAATGTTCAATAAATTTGTGTCATGACTGGCAATCAATAAATAAATACCCAAACCTTACAAAGTTACAAACAAGCATAGTGGAAATAAAACATTCTCTGAAGTTCAGTTCGGCAGAGGGAGACCAGCACAGTGTAGAGAGTAGGAGTGTGGTTTCTTGGATGGCAGGACTTTGAAAAGCCACACAGTTCCACTCTCTTAAATAAGTTCACATCTGCTGAACCTCCGGTCCAAGAATGTCACCTTGAGAATGGGGATAATTTTGTTGCCCCATAGAATCAAACTGCAAAGTAAATAAGATGTTACATGTAACATATATTTGATGGCTCTTCATTAAAATCATTCTTCTATCCAATATTTATTTTGTACTAATTTTCCCTCTATTAACTTTACATGGTCTACACCTATATGAAAAAAAGATAACAGATCAAATGAACCATCATCAATGGACGTATCAAGAAATGCTCAAATATCATATCTGAATGTGAGAAAAGCAGATTATTATAATTCTTCATTTAATGATTTAGGGATTATATTATAGGTTTTACTAGGTATTTAGAAGTTTCTTAACTTTCTATACTTTGTTTCATTTTTCCCCAAGTTTGGAGACAGAGCCTTGTTTTGTAGCCTGGGCTGGCACTGAACTTTCCATCCTGCCTCAGCCTCCTGGTGTGTGCTAGCTACTACAGCTGGCATCTGTATTTTGTTTTCTTTATGGGAGAAAATGTGATGTTTACCCATCATTTCATACACTCCCTTATATCATTCAGCAGCATACAGTTAGTATGGACCACCTTTTAAAGCCTGTAGGCTGTGAGCAGTGGTTACCTCTAATACCTTGGGTCCCAGTAGCACATTTGACTTGCTGAGGAATGAGCGTTTAGGGACCTGCTAGCTTCCATCTCAGAATGTAGATGAGAAGGCATTGGCTGGCCAGTGTCAGACATGGCATAGTGTGAGAAACTCATCTTTGATATACCGAGTCATTGCAATTAAAAGGTTAACTCATGGCATTTAAAAGCCTGTCATGATCATTCAGAAGCTGGAAAGGAGCAGGGTGCTACTGGAACATAAACCACACGGGCATAGCTACTGGTAAGGTGGCTACTGGAAACAGGACAGAAGCAATGCATAGTACACACTAGAGAAACACTGTATAAAGGCTCATACGGGTGAGGAATCTTGTACACATAAGGTACTTGACAAGTTCAGACCCTAGAGGAAGAAACATTGGTGGAGTCTGCTTACTAAACCTGACAAAGTAGTAGGAAAGACTTTAGAAAATAGCCTGCAATGAGATATGAAATAGAGTGGTAAATTACAACAACAACAACAAAAAACCCTGAAGTCCTCTGATATTAAAGAGTTTTCTATAGAGCCTAAACAATTACAAAATAAACCAAAGTGAAAAGAAGACGTTGAAGATGCACTGTTTACACATAGTAAAGAAGATTCATTTCAAAGATGACATTGAAGATGCATTGTTAACACATATTAAACACACACACATCCCACACAATATGGGGTCTTAGGGTAATGTCAAATTAAGAATCTGGTAGCCTAAAATATTTACCAACTAAATAAAATAGCTAAGAGCAAATATCAGACAGGAACACTTCCTGTCTACTGATATCGAATCCTCTCACTGACGCTCCCATGGAGTCTAGCATGAAATCTGAGGCGAGAATGTGAGGATTACCTATGTCCTGAGGAGAAGTGTGAGCACGTGGGACCCACTGCAACTGAACAGACAGGAAAGCAATGAACTTCGGAGGGGCTACAACCCCACCCAATGCTTGGGCTGCCAACTGTGTGCTGCAGAAAGTAAGAAAAGCACACTGCACAGCACCCATAAGGAATGTTCCAGTCAGCCCCTCAGCACGAAGCCACGAGAGACAATGAAAAGGACCTGCCTTCTCCAGAGTGCTCCAGGGATCCCAGAGACAGCATGAGAAGCTTCCTGCACACACCAGGACTCCTCCCTTCTTCCCCGAGATCACAGTACATCTGTTCCCCTTCCATTTGTGAGGGTGTGTACACTCAGATCATCCAGTGCTTCTATACGCCTGTCTACCATGGCGGGGGTGGTGGGGAGCAGACATCCTTTTTGCAGTCCAGAAGTTTCAGGCTAAGCAAAGCATACACGACTCCACTGTAGAGGTCACTTCATATCCCCAAACATCTGCATCCAAGAAAGATGGCACTGAGATGGAACAGGACTTTGGGGTGGCCCTCTTGTGCAGGTATCAGATAGACTTACTTAACAGGTACATTCCTGGTATTTAATGTGGAGTAGATGAAAATAACAAAGGTGTAAATTCATACCCACATGCTGACAGTCATCAAATATCATAAGCACCATTAGCTCTGTATAAGTATTAGTTAGCATAATTAAAAACTATATGTTTATTAAAATAAGCCAGACTAACTTTTTCTAATGAGAAAGGTAGTAATTTAGGAAAATATAAAAATGATTTAGTTTTCTTCAGAGTTTAACTCATTTTTTAGCTGGCCTTATAATATTCTTTACACTATACTGACAAAAGTGATAGTTTATTTCATAATCAATTTTATAGATCCATAGTTTATTTCTTAATCTATAGAAATGGATATTTATTGTTCAGTTGTACATTTATTGAAACTCAAATCACAGAAATTATTTTTAATTTATGCAACTGCAACAGTGTAAACATGGAGTAGTGTATAATACAATGTTCTAGTCAGTATTCCTGAAGAAACTGATATAAAATATTACTCGGTAGAAACTGATAAACCTGCCCCTTCACTGTTTTGAAGATGATCATTTATGGTCCCTATGTTGGTATCTCACTTGCTGCTATTTCACAGAACACAGAGGAGAGCAGTGCACAGTCTAACAAGACTGAGCATACATTTTCATAATCTGTTTGAACAGGGCCCCAAATAAACTTATTTAAGCTGCCTTTAGATGGCCTGCTCAGCATAGCCAGGGATCTATGCCTATCTACTAGTCCTATGCTACAGACTAGCCCCAGACTATGATTACCTCAAGCCACCGATACCTTAGGGACATTCTTCTGGGAGTACCCTCACCAGCCTCCTTCTCTGAACGGTGGTTCCCATGGGGTAGATTTTGGACCATTCCATGCTATAAGGAGCTTCTTCATGCTAACCTTTCAAACTATCACCTCAATAAAGCTTATGCATGCTCCTGCCATCTTGTGGTCATAACTTTCCTTGTCCAGACTACAAATTCCCTGATCCTATTCTTAGCCTCTCTTACCCAGACTAGATATACTTATCAGTAATACATTATCAGCTTACTTTCTTTCATTCATATGAACATTATTTTGCAGTCTTGGGATTGAATCAGGGATTTACACATGCTGGACATATACTCTACCACTGGGCTTAATCCAGTGGGAAGACATTCTCCCATCACCTATAGATTAACCTATTTCTTTTTTTTTTTTTTATCTTTTTTTATTCGATATATTTTTTATTTACATTTCAAATGATTTCCACTTTTCTGGCCCCCCAACTCCCCAAAAGTCCCATGAGCCCCCTTCCCTCCCCCTGTTCTCCCACCCACCTCTTCCCACTTCCCTGTTCTGGTTTTGTCCTATACTGCTACACTGAGTCTTTCCAGAACAAGGGGCCACTCCTCCATTCTTCTTGTACCTCATTTGATGTGTGGATTATGTTTTGGGTATTCCAGTTTTCTAGGTTAATATCCACTTATTAGTGAGTGCATACCATGATTGATCTTTTGAGACTGGGTTACCTCACTTAGTATGATGTTCTCTAGCTCCATCCATTTGCCTAAGAATTTCATGAATTCATTGTTTCTAATGGCTGAATAGTACTTCATTGTTTATATATACCACATTTTCTTGCATCCATTCTTCTGTTGAGGGATACCTGGGTTCTTTCCAGCTTCTGGCTATTATAAATAGGACTGCTATGAATATAGTGGAGCATGTACCCTTATTACATGCTAGGGAATCCTCAGAGTATATGCCCAGGAGTGGTATAGCAGGGTTCTCCGGAAGTGATGTGCCCAGTTTTCTGAGGAACTGCCAGACTGATTTCCAGAGTGGTTGTACCAATTTGCAACCCTACCAGCAGTGGAGGAGTGTTCCTCTTTTTCCACATCCTCACCAACACCTGCTGTCTCCTGAATTTTTAATCTTAGTCATTCTGACTGGTGTAAGGTGACATCTCAGAGGGCTAATATCCAATATATACAAAGAACTCAGGAAGTTAGACCCCAGAAAACCAAATAACCCTATTAAAAAATGGGGCACAGAGTTAAACAAAGAAATTTCACCTGAAGAACTTCGGATGGCAGAGAAGCATCTTAAAAAATGCTCAACTTCATTAGTGATTAGGGAAATGCAGATTAAGCTATTTATTAATGAATTTTTTCAAACAGTACATTCTGATTATACTTTTCCCCTCCAGAAAATCCTCCCAGATCATCCCCACCTGGCTACCCACGAAAAATGGTTCTCTATCCTTATCCTTTCTTTCAAAACGAGACAGAACAAGCAAACAGCCAAAATCCCCACAGAAACAGAATAACAAAAATAGGCTAGTAAGACAAGACAAACGAACCAAAACCAAAACCAAGGAAAACAAAACAAAAAGTTCCTAAGAACACTATTGGTTCTGTTCCATGCAGGCCACTACTCCTCACCATGGGGCCTGTCCTGGAGTATGGTTGTCATACCCACTGACACATCATTGGAGAAAACTGATTTCCCCTTTGTCAGCAGGTATCAGTTGCAAACAGCTTCTTGGTTAGCAGGAGGAAGCTATGGTACACGTCTTAGTTCTGTAAGTCCTTGTGATGTGAAACTGTGCTGGTCTTGAGCATGCTACAATAGTCTCTGGGCTGGGCTGTATGTCAGTCCTGTTGAGACAGGCCTGCACTTTGTGGCCTAGGATAGCCTGTAATTCATTACGTATTGTAGACTGGCCTCGGACTTACGGATCTACTTGCCTATGGCCCTGGAGTGCAGGGATTACTGGCAGATAACATCTTACCTGAATCCATACATTCGTTTTACTAAGTAGATATTATAACCAAAGGCCTTGTATATAACATACTATGCTGGCTTCTAAGAAACAGAAGATATCGTGACTATGACTGGTCCTCTAAGAGGCTTACAGTGCATGTTTCTTTGTGATCTCAATTACATACAGTTAACCATCTAAAGATAATAACTGGAAAGATAAACAACTCCTAAACTTTAATCTGCATGCCATTTTACATAGCAATATAAGTCACATGTCTTCCAGCCCGTTCCCATATAAGATGTGAATCTTTGATGTCAGCCATCTGTCTGCTGGCCACTTAGCATT
The DNA here is from genome assembly GCF_947179515.1 of Apodemus sylvaticus. Classification (NCBI taxonomy): domain Eukaryota; kingdom Metazoa; phylum Chordata; class Mammalia; order Rodentia; family Muridae; genus Apodemus; species Apodemus sylvaticus. Next base: position 3,359,915 of record NC_067472.1, read on the forward strand.
CATTTCAGTTAACAGACTAAAATCAAAGTATTACAGAATTTCTGTTCAAGAAGCCTTTATTTTATTTAATAAAAGAACTCAGAAAGTACACAGAAAAATAATACTGGCAATATTTTTATGTAACTTTTATAATTTTGTGTTATTACTTTTCCTGTGAATAATTTATGAGTTTAATCTTACATGTAAAATAGAAAACTACTGTATGTGGAGGATAGACTCCACCCACATCCAAGCAATAACAGCTCCAAAAAAGCAAGGTGTGCTGCTATTGTTTGCAGACCAACCAACTCATTTTCTACTTCTTTTAACTGAGGCAAAGGTCATGAGTATAGTAAGGAAAATACAAATCTCAAAATCAACGAACTGTTTATACATGTTAGACAATGGCTTGGCTACTAGCTTTGAGTTTCTCTATTCAGTGGGTTCAAATGTTTAAAAGTTGTTTTATTAAATTCATGATCACTGAAGCATGAGCAAAGATGGCACAGATGTAGACACAGATACAAATGATGTACATATGTATCTATCTCTCACCCATTCTATGTCATATACAATGCTCCCAGGGAGACACAGATACAAATGATGCACATATGTATCTATCTCTCACCCATTCTATGTCATATACAATGCTCCCAGGGAGACACAGATACAAATGATGCACATATGTATCTATCTCTCACCCATTCTATGTCATATACAATGCTCTGAGGGAGACACGGATACAAATGCTGCATATATGTATCTATCACTAACCAGGTCTATGTCATACACAGTTACTCCATTATCCTTTTACTCATCTACAAAGTAAAATGTCTTAGGTGTTAAGATAATTTGAATGACTGAGTAAATATTTCCATAGAACTCTGCACACAAAAGGTACTATACATGATCATCCCAATAAACTTATACACACAGAATATTTTGAGTAGTGTCTTAAACAGCTAAAACTATGTTCTGTGCAGAGTTTATATGAAACATTTCCCCATGGTCCCAGGCATATAACTTTAAAATTTGTAGACAGTGATATTATCACCTTGACAGGACCCAAGCTCTCCCAACAGACAAACCTTAGAGCATTTTTGGGAGGAAATATCATGATTAGGTTAGCTCTGGGCATCCCTATGAGGAAGTATCTAGGTTAGGTTAACTGTGACAGCACTATCATATGGGCTGGTGTCTGGAACTGAATAAACCATGAAGCAGCCTTAGCAAGAACACACATCACACTGCTGGCTGACTGCAGAGAAAACCTCATCCTCTTCTCTCCTGTCATCAGTTACCTGACAAGATGGGCAACATGCCCTGGAAATGTAAGGCAAAGTCTACTCCTCCTTTAAGATTCTTCTCGAATGTTTTATCGCAGCCACAGGAAAAGCACTGATGGACCCTTTCTGGTGTCCCTGACTGAAGGTTTTATGCATCGCACCATTCCCTTACTATCGCATCACCACACTCGGCTTCATATTATCTTGGAAAACAACAATTAAATGGACTTTTAGCTTTTCATTATTGAAGAAGAGTCATGGAAGAGACTTGGAGTTTTTCCTGGAAGGACTGATTTGCCCCAGGTTATGAAGGAACAGCTATGTGGGCATAGAGGTCCTTAGGCACTGTCATGGCGCCGTTCTGGAGACGCACCTGGAACCTCAGCCTCTTGCTCACTGCTGCTAACTTTCCACCTTGGCCAAAATATTTATCCCTAATAATTATGTCAAATGTTCTTCATGTATGAAGCAAGAATATTACGATCTCTCTCTCTCTCTCTCTCTCTCTCTCTCTCTCTCTCTCTCTCTCTCTCTCTCTCTCTCTCTCTCTCTCTCTCTCTCTCTCTTTCTCTCTCTCAGACAAGGTTTCTCTGTGTAGCCCTGGCTGTCCTGGAACTCACTCTGTAGACCAGGCTGGCCTCAAACTCAGAAATCCGCCTGCCACTGCCTCCTAAGTGCTGGGATTACAGGCGTGCACCACCACGCCTAGCGGTACAACTCATCTCTTAAGGTTGCTGATATGAGACTAGAATCTGAGGTGGAGGCTAGTTTTAGGCAACATGGTAAGACCAAGAAAATGAATACCTGCTTCCAGGGTAGAAATTATGAGCTAGTGAGATGGTTCTATGGACAATCATACATGCTTGGTGCAGAAGCCTGATGACCTGAGTGTGGTTCCCAAAACCTACATTAAGACAGAGTGACCTCCTGACCTTTACAGGCATGCATACCCAATCACACATAAATGAATGTAATAAAATGTTTTAAGCCTATGCACTACAAATTTTTAAGTCTTGCATCATATTTGGCTTATACTAAATGCATTAGCACTTTATTTGAAATTTCAAGATTTATTGGTTTTTAAATTAAGAATGAATAATTTACCTAGCTAAGATCATCTTTCTCCTTGCCCTGTAATAATCTATGTACCTGGAGGTTAAACTTGTTGATTTCCAACAATTATTAATATGAAATCAATAAATAATTGATTACCATTACAAAGGCAACTCAAACTCATAAAGGTTAAATAGCACGGCATTATTGTGTTATCAAAGCCTGTCCATATGTAAATCTGTGTTTACTCAATATTTGGGAGACAGTTTTGATACAATCTTCCCTTCACAACAGCATTGTCAATAACAGTAGAGGAAATTCTTAGACGTTCAAGTTGTATCAAATTATATCCTAGACTGTTTAAATCCATGATACAATCATGGAGAGATGATATATTTTGTTCAAAGAGTCAAGTTCCCCTGTGTGCAGTTCAATAGATATATGTTGAGTGCTCACTGTAGGGCAGACTACATTCTAGACAGTGTGGAGAATACAGAATAGATCATCAGGCAAACTTGGTGCATCATGGAAGAATGCAGCTAAAGGCACACAAACTGCCACTGACGTTCTGCAAGAGAAAGGACCCACTTACTAGTGCTGTGAGGAAACACGGCACAGCGAGGTGGTGTTCAAACTGAGTGAAAGGGTGGGGAATGAGTTGAAATTTGACGAACAGAAATAATTTAGGTCATTTTTGGCAAAGTCACTAGTATGTGCAAATATTACAACAGTTTAGAAGCATGCAGTATTTTTTTGAAACACTGAGAATCTAAGCAATTTCAAGTTATTATATCTGAACCTTCACTGCTTCTCCATGTCTCATGTTTGCTGCTGGAGGAAAGGCTTGATTCTGACCACATATGTCATGGTCTAGTCTTCAGGAGTCAGTACTTGGCTCCTGCAAACTGCAAGCAGCCTGAGAAATGTAGGGAAGCGAGCAGGCTGAGGGGTGAGCCTCGCCATCTCTGCCACACACCTCTCACTAGGGTCAACTGTAGAGGAATTTCAATCCAGTAACATGGCTCCTCTGGCAAGGGATCCCATCCAAAAATAGGAAACAAGCGGAATGCAGACTCCCCCTGGAGTCTGGTTAAAATACAAACACACTCTTAGTCTACACCCTTAACCTTTAACAGTGAAGGTAAGATCAGTTTACAGAAGGAAGCGGCCATATTTGAAAGTGATGTCTAACGGAGCAGCAGGCAACATGACAAATCAGAGAAAGATTTCATGGAATGAGTTGAAGAGAGAACATGCCCAGTTCACATGAGAACAGCAAAGGAAAAGAGGCTACTTTGGAACAGAGAGAGAGTGTGGGGTGGGGTGGGGTGGTGTTAAGAGTGTGTGTGTGTGTGTGTGTGTGGTAGTTTTACTGGTAGAGTTTTACAGAGACAGATTGCAGGGAGAACAAGCTAGACACAGGTGAAGACAGAACAAGCCAGAGAATGAAAAGGAGCCAGAAGAGTGGAACTTATTGCCAATGTTAGTATGAGGCCAGGAAGAGCATTCAGTCAGAAGCCAAGAGAAGCCGCCCTGAATCAGTCAGGGTGGAACTAAGCGTGCAGGGGCCACAAGTTTCCAGGCCTAGTCCTAGGGATGTTAGAACTGAGACAGACGCGCTCTGGACTCGCCCAGGTCATGCATTCACACAACTTGGGTGTGGCTCTCATCTCATTACTTCATCTGAGGAAATAAAAGCAACATTTACAGTAAGCAAAGGGCTATTTGCTTTTTCTAGCACAAAAGCTTCACTCACCAGTATAGTATCGGAGGGCTTGAGAGTGGAGAAGGTTGGATGTATCAACTGGAGTGTGTGTGTGCACGTCTATGTCTATGTATATGATGTATATGTGTATGTATATATATGAATATGAATGCATATATATATATGAATGAGAATGAATATATGACCTGAGCCTGGCATCTTGGCTGCTCAGGTAAAAAAGGAAGGTTCTAAGACACCAAATAATACAGGTAAGAAGCCACTCGTCTCGTGAACTCAACCTGGAGGACACCACTGCACATTCTAAGACTATAACTGAGGTGGTGAGGACCCCCTAGAGTCACGGGGAAGAGAAAAGGAGTAGTGTTGGTGGGAAAGGTGCAAAATCATACTGAAAAAGAACATGTAAGATGGCTGATATTGCAGTCATTGGTGCAAAACAGAACCTGTCACCGATGCTGATATGGGTTATGTTACTCTGTCTCACGTGTATTGTGAATAGTCTTTGCATATAAATCTTAGTCTCAATATATCAAGATGACTTAAGAAGGGCTGGTGCCTTTCAATAGCTCCTCCCCTCATTTGAATAACCCAACCCATAATTTGAATAGCCCCGCCCACATCCACAGTCACTTTAGCCTTGGCATTACCTTTATTTTCTAGATAGAGCTGTAGTTTAGCAGTGTTTGCATGCCGGCCATTGCTGCCTCTGAGGTTTGTTTGTAAGACTGCTCAAGAGATCAAGAATGTCCCAGCTCTGACTATTTATATTAGAGTAAAGAAGTAAAGTTTATATACATTCCAATTTGAATTCTGATGTGTATTTTCCAGGAGTTGTTAAGTTAGCAGTATATTTTAAAGTTAATATAAATTATTTAAGAAAATCTGTTACTTATTACTGTATTCCTAAGAACTAGTTGAAACCTGTTACATTATAGGCTTCAAAATACATGTTAGATTGAGATTGAATTATTTTTTTCAGTGAACTCATTATTTGAAATAATGTATTTATACTGTGTGTAAAAAGTTTGAAGAAATAATAATTTTTTACAATACTCTCTTTAAGGATTTATTTATTTATTTATTTATTTATTTATTTATTTATTTATTTATTTATATGTGCACACTGCAGCTGTCTTCAGACACACACTAGAAGAGTACATCGGATCCCACTACAGACAGTTGTGAGCCACCATGTGGTTGCTGGGAATTGAACACAGGACCTCTGAAAGAGCAGTCACTGCTCTTAACTCCTGAGGCATCCCTTCAGGCCCATTCTTTCTTTCTTTCTTTTTTTAACAATACTTATTGTAACTGTCTTATACAATACTTACTTTTTATTAAGTAAAATTATAAAATACTTCAGATATGATCTTGTAATAAATGTATACCAGGAAGTATTTAAAATTAATTCCCATGTTCCCTGAAAGGAAAGTAAAACAATGACATTTAAGGTGGGAATGTAAATTCAGGAACAGTTTGGGTCAGGTCACAAGGAAGACCAACCCTTTAAAAATCCAGCAACATATGTGCTGGGGGCCTGGTTCTGTTCCAGGGGAGGGAGATATCCAGGAGACCCCACCTTCTCAGAGGAGAAGGGGAGGGGGAGTGGGAAGAGGGACTCTGTAAGGGAGGGGTCAGGAGGGGGAGCAGAGCTTGAGATGTAAATAAATTAAAAGGTTGGTGAGCAGGGGTAAGGTGGGGAATGGGATGGGTGTTTTCAGAGGGGAAACCAGATAGGGGATAATATTTGAAATGTAAATAAAGAAAATATATAATAAAAAAAGAGAAAGAAATTTTAAAAATCCAGTAACACATTTATCATTTAGCTTAATTCAAAATAGTTTACTGTGTAAGCCATGATACTCATGCAGGAAAAGCATCTCCACCCTTGGACCAAGCCAAGGCTGAGGCCTGAGCTGCAGGGAGGGAGAAATGGAGGCAGGAGGTGGTGCTATTCTCTACCCTGGTTCCCCACTCATTATTCGTAAGTGTTTCAGTTTCCAGCACTTGCTGTTGATTTTTTAATTTAATTATACTCATAAAAGTTGGGCAGGAAATTAGAAACCCTCAGCATTATAAGTTTTTATCGATAAATTAGATCTAACTTTAACAAGATGGTTAACAATGCTATAACTGTTATCTCATTTGTTTTCTGTCTGGAAGGCTCAAGACCCTTTAGTTCAGCATTATCCCTTTTAATACCTCTGACTAGACATTACTCGGTGGCAAGCATGGAATCAGATATTCAAATGGATGGACTGAGTGAAAAGCTAATGTGTATCCACACAGACAGACACATCCCTTCAAGTTAAGGCTCAGGACCCTGGACAAGGGACTCTTCCTGCTGCACTTACCCAGGAGACTTAGGTGTAAAGCACTAAACCACATAACACAGATGCAAAGTTTTTAAAAGGATATGATGGTACAACTACATAGAGAATTTAAAATTTACTGATCATTGTATATGACCAAAATATATACAAACATCTTCTGAAGAATATTTTGTCATATGGGGAAATGATGATTAACAAAATAGCAAGTTGCTAAGTCATACAGAAAGTCTGATCACACACTTCTTAAAATGTAGTGCATCATAGAAACACTGAGTCCACTAATGGAAAGAAAACAAAATGAACCTACAGAATATAATGTGCATGCAAATATATATTATATATAGTCATACATTTGCTGTTATAAATTGTTTGCTATTAACTTATGTGACATTAGAATAAAGTAATAAAAATATATACTTAAAATATTAGTAGTGACTATCTCGGTACTTAGTTTTCTTCTCTATACATTCTATTTTCTTCTCTATACATTCTATTTTCTAATTCTTTTCATGGGAATACATGATTTTATAATCAGAAATAAGTAACTAAGTAAAAAAAAAACCCTGATATTTAAAGATCAGTGATAAACAGAGATAAATGAGACATGTTTTTTCTTCTTAGGAAACATTTAATTGAAAGGGACAATAAAATATCATATGAGGACTGAGGAGATGGTTCATCATTGCTCCCAAGCCTGAAGACATGAGTTCTATCCCAGGCACCCACAGGATGGAAACAGAGAGTCAATGCCTATAGGATGTCCTTTGACCTCCATTTGGGGGCCATGCACACTCACAACCATGGACATACATACATACATACATACATACATACATACATACAATGGATAGATGGATGGGTGGATAGAACATATATACATATATACATATATACATACACATACATACATGCATAAAATGGATGGATGGACGAATATATGGCTAAATAGAATATACATACATACATACATACATACATACATACATACAATGGACAGATGGATGGGGATGGGTGGATGGATGGATAGAGGGATGGATGGATAGATGGATGGATGGACAGCATGTAAAAGTAATCATGTGATTTCCATAGGAGTAAATTGTGTGGTATACACATGATTTTGGGAAGAATAACTAATAATTATAATATACTCTAGGGATTAAGGCAGGCTTCTTGGAAGCCACAGTTGTCAGAGGCTGCTTTGTACAGCAGCAGTTATGGGTTCACTCAAAAGGGGTTATTGCTGATGTAAACTCCAGGGACATTCCCTTACAGAAACTATCATTCAATCTTAAAACTATGCTCTTAAAGAAAGTATTCAATGTCAGGCCCTCACTAAACTCACCACCTAGGCACAGGCCAGCCCTGAAGGAGGCCAGGAACAGTTCTAATCCCTACAGCTGTACTGAAGACTGGGAAAGGACAGAAGCTTCTGGAACCGGCTGACAGGAGGCCAGCAGCTGAACGAGGAGAAAACCAGTGAGCCCATGTGCTGCTGTGTGCATGTCCAGGGGGCTGCTCCATCCCACCCACCTTACACACAGCTGAGGTAGGAACACTGGCTACAAAAAAATGATAAAAGCTAACGTTAAATTGGTCCATATACATTACAGAGAAAGTCAAGAAAATGGAAAACAGATAACTAGTTAATACTCATTGTCGTAGGCGAAATGAACATGTTCCCCAGGAAGAGAGGCTATTGCTTTGAAAAATCTAATGAGCTTAAATTGTTAACAGCATTCAGAAACAATTTCCCTAAATTAATATTATTGATCTGGATTATCTTTACCCTCTTAATCACTTTCTCTTGTATTAACCCAGGCATACTTGCCCTTTTCTGCATCATATGCTCTGCCATGCTATAATTCAAGATTTAATTCATGAGAGAATATAAATATATACAATTATTAGGAAATGCTTCTATGACTAATTCCTTAAGAAAAAGCTGTGTTCCTTCCAAACTTACAAAGTAAGCTTGAAATAAGACAGGCCCCGGCCTACCCCGGGGCTGTTCACATCCATCTTATCTCTGAATCATGATTCTAATACTAGGTTCTGAGGCAGGGTAGAAAGATAGGAAAGGTTAACTTGACATGGGAATGGAAATAACCCCTCACCCAGGAGACTGTCATATGCTCATGCACGTGCACATGCATGCACACACGCGCGCGCGCGCGCGCGCGCGCGCGCACACACACACACACACACACACACACAGATGCATGCACAGGCACACTTACATGTGCATACACACACAAATAAAGATTAAAAATAAAAAAAAATCCACCACAATTAGCAATTGTGTGAGGCCTTCATGTTTTTTCATTTGAAAGTCCGCACAGTTTTCCTGGGATCTCACCAGAAAGCCTCCATGCTGCCTATCAGCTCCTGGTTTTACTTATCACATTATTTTCTCCAGAGCCAGCCTCAGCTCACTTATCAAACAGACAGATAAAAGAAAAAAAACATATCCAGAAAAATAAACAAAGGCTTTTTTTTTTTTTGAAATGTGCTCTAAATTGCTTTCTGTTGCTGTGATAAAACATTCTGCAAAAGCTGCTTGGGAAGAAAACGGTTTATGTGGCTTACGTTCCCTGGGGAATGCATTAGAGGGGAAATAAAGTCAGAGTCGCAGGCGGCAACCATGGAGAGAGGCTGGCGTGCTCCGGCTCACGCTCGGTTGACATGCACAGCACTGGAAAGCTGCCTGGAGACAGCGCTACACACAGCTACACATGGACAGCACTAAGCAACCATGATCATCTCGGGGAGAGCGAACACGTACAAACTTAAGAACATGAATACGACTGAGTTGAGACTAACATTCCAGACTGACTTAAATCTGACTTAATTTTTTTTAAGATTTACTTTTAATTTTCTGTGTATGGATGTTTGCTTGTACGGACATACTCCACATGTGTGCACTGCTGACAGAGGTCAGAAAAGGGCATGTGATCACCTGGACCTGAAATTAGGAACAATTTCAAGATGACATTTATGTGCTGGGAACCAAACCCTAGTCCTCTGACAGAGCAGAAACTGTTCTAAAATGCTGAGGTACTTATCCAGGTATGAGTCTAAATTCTCTACCATTATGAAAATACGTTTCTTTTCAAATCATTCTATTTTTTAAACATACCAAATGCAGAAAATTCTGGGACTACAACACATTTCTAAGTCAAAGAAAAGGGAAATGACAAGCCCTGAAACTGGATAGTTGTGAAAACCACTCTAGTAATAACATCTCTGCTTGTACTGACTTCTTATATTCAACTATGAACTCAGGAAAATGCATGTTTAAACAAAATCTCCACACAAGTCTATATCAACTTCACCTGATTTATCGCAGAAATATTTTTGTCCTCCAGCAAAGATACAGAATGATTGCTTAGGGCAATGTCCCTGGCCTACTTTTATAGAGCAAAAGCTTTGTTGAGAGGTTTCTGTACTTATTTTCTATCAATAAAGGCATTCACAAGGAAGAGAGTCTCTCATGAAAGGAGCTGATGAGACCGTGTCAGGGGCACGATGACCCTGAGCATAGAGCGCAGCTGCGGACGGTGACGCACACTGCAAAGTCAGCTTTACCTTACAATAAGTCATACAAACTCGCACCAGCTCCAGTGAACGATGCTAGTGATGGGCCGTCAGTATGGGGATCTGGCATTTCTACGCTTAGAGGCACTCCAGTTTCATTACAGTAGCAGTCTATATCTGATAAATTCTTATTTACAAATATTACATTTCCTTTAACCCAATTGCACAGCCTATCAGAAATGTGAGTGAGTATAAAGCAAAAATGTGGGAGTTCAACGATATAACACAAATATTTGTTAAGATATTTAATACAAGTATTCACCTAAGTTTGAGGGCAATGGCTTACTTCAAGTAAACCATTTGTTTGAGGTTTTTATTTCCATTACTTAAAAAAAAAAAAAAAAAAACACCAAAGTAATTTAGTATGTCATCAGGAACTTATAAATAAAGCAACCATTTAGAAATTAATGTGCACTTAAATTCAAAGGGGCAAGGCATTCTTTTTAAAATGGGAACATCATTTTCTGAATCGGCTCCTTCGGAACCTAAAAAAGCAGCAGAATTAAGCCAAGCAATCAGTCTGTCTTGTGGGAAACACTGAACTGAGTTATGAAAATGCTGGCACACTCCAGTACTGATGTGTTGAGCCTGCTAGGACCTCAGTTTGCAGTAGAAATTAATGAGTGCATGTGGAACCAAGAGATAAGAGGACAGTCAAGGGCGAGGGGGACTAGAAACAGGAGACACAGGAAAGCAAACATACTAATTACTTAAGGCACAAAAATAAAGCATGGAATTCTAAAAGAAAGAGGAGATATAACATGGTGACATCCACTGAGCACAGAAATGAAGGCTACAGTTAGGGACAGTTATCTGTGGCCCTGAAGGCTGTTCCTAGGTTGTAAAAGACTATAACAAGTGCGGGGACATAGTAATTGAACTCAATATCCATTCCTAAACAAAAATCACCAAACAATGGGGGTGACAGAGTTCCAACTGGCTGTTCTTGTTACCAAATGAAACTTCCAGTCCTGAGATTGGGTTACATCTAACGGAGAGTTACTTGGTTGTTAATGGGGTGTGGAACTGTGGTTCTGACCGTTATAAAAAGGTTATGTTACTTTTGATTTTCACAGCTCAATGCTATGAAGTCTCGTACATAGAGGACGGGGTTGCTCCTTAATCTCTCATAGTGTAGGAAGGGGTTTCCCCTCACCCTGATAAAATGTGTTATCATCTGACCCCAAAATCCCAGCAGCCACGTTATTTTGAGAAGCCAGTTGAGAAACCTGGCTGCCGAGAGTTTAAAAGTCTAACGAATTGGGTGTCTTGAACTAAATACTACTTCCCTTCACACTACACATGAAGAAGGAAAGCGGAAATGTTGAACTTGTCAATTTGACACCACAACTGAAGTCTTACTCACGCAAACAGACTTACTGTGGGTAACTTTTGGTTTATAGGAAAGTTTTGACATTTCCACACCAACACCACATTTGTGACACTGACAGAAGAGAGCTGAGGGTTAGAGAGCCCAGCCCCAGCCTTCGTTTGGCTGGCCTCACTGTCTCCATTATGTCTCCATGAAACTGAGACCTGATACTGCTTGGGGGACCAAGAAGCTGAGACTAGATAGCCCAGGGACCTAGGGTAAAGCCAAATGGAAAACAGCACCAGCTACGTCCTGAAGACTCTCCCCTATCTGCACACATCAGCACCCGGCCCGGCCCCCATCAGAGAAGCTTCTTCCTGCAGCAGATGGGACCAAATAGAAAGACCCACAGCTGGATGTGATGCAGAAAGTGAAAGACCTTGGGACACCAAGCCCAACACAGGATGTCTCTATCAAAAATGCCTCGGGGAGCACTGTGGAAGGGAAGGCAGAAAGAGTCTATGAGCCAAACGGGAGAGGGGACACCAGAGGAACAAGGCCGTCTGGATGGACATGATCAACACTCACATGACCTGACAGAGATGAAGATCGCATGCACAGGTCCTGCACGGCTCTGTACCAGGTCCTCCGTGCACATGCCATGGCTTCCAGCTGTATGCTTCTAGGGGATTCCTAAGTATGAACGAGTGTGTCTCTGATTCTTGTTGCTCCCTTGGCCTCTTTTCCTTCTGTCTGTCTTGTCTTATTGCAGTTTTTGACTTAACATGCCATATTATGATTATGCTATATAACATTATAGTATATTATCATCCCTAGAACAGTGGGTCTCAGCCTTCCTAAGGCTGCAACCCTCCCATAGAGCTCCTCCCTCTGTGCCGACCCTCAACAGTAAAATTATTTGCATTGCTACTTCCTAACTGTAATTTTGCTGCTGTTATGAATAGTAATGTAGGTATCTGATATGCAGATTATCTGATATGTGACCCCTGTGGGATCCACAGGTTGAGAACCAGTGCCTTAGATGCTTGTTTGTTTCCTAATGAGCCAGGATGGGAGTGGATCCGGGTGGGAGCGGTGATGCAGAGGAACTGAGAGGAGCGGGGGTGGGTGAACACCCATAATCAGGATATGTTACGTAATAAAAAAAAAATCTATTTTCAAAAAATTTAACAATGGGCACAAAACTATATAAGGCTATATAAAATATTGGGAGCAAAATTATTTTCGTGCAAATGAAATTATTTTCGTGCAAACGAAATTATTTTCTTCCAAACAAATTATTTTCATCTCACGTTGATGACACAACATGAGGTAAGTGACAGATACACAGAACATGCTTCCTAATGCATTCCTCAAGGAATAACTAGCATTGTGAGGTTAGACAAATGTTGCTATGAAAGGCAACTTGGACGTCGTGACTCAAATTTTATAAGATAATATTAAAATGCCAGGCCAGGAGTGTAGCTACGATGGTCCGGCACTTGTTTGGAGATTGTCAGTCATGGGATCTAGTCCCAACCATGATGAATAAATACATAATAGATTTTAATAATAAAATCTGTTTACATGCATTCAAATTTTGAACTGAATGTTGATTTTTGTAGCGGAGATAATAATGTTGATACACCCTTGAGTGGTTTTTCTAAAGTGTCAGTTCACATGAAATCCTATGCGTATTTGCAATTTTTAAGGCCTAAAGAAGGTTCCTGAGGTCGTGAGGGTAGAGTTTCAACCATTGTGAATTACTAACTGTCTGGGTTACACTGCACACAGCATTTATTTTCAGTGTGCCTCAGTTTCCTTTAGAGAAAAGGGCTAGAGGTTCTTCAGTATCTGTACAGTGTCAACAGCCCATGAGCAGTGTGAAATCTCACCGCCCTACTCTAGACCCAGTCCTTACTCCAGACAAAATCTGCTGAACACTAGACATGACTCCAGTACCTTGCCTCTTCTAGAGGTGCATTCTCTGGATTCAGGAGGGACTATCAGATGTTTTACCATCTGGTCTTCAGTTTCAGTTGCCAAATGGCGAAGTAGAATTCTGGAATAACATGTTTGCGCTGCATCAATTTATATGCGACTTCCAGCTTAAACAAAATTCAGAATTTAGTATCTGGTGACACAGATTCTTCAAACACAGAATAACGTGACACAGAGCAAGGTGACCTGAATCTTTTAGACTTCGCCACTAGGTAAAATAACAGATAAATTAAAAAGTGTGCAGTAAGAGAAAATACCCTCAAGTGCTTCTGATTCGAATTCTAAAGGAGGAAAGGGTGGGAGCATTTCAGTATTTTCCTACATCCTAAAAATAAACTTTGTGAGATGATACTTTTCAATAAAGTTACTTGTAAGTTGACTTTTCAGAACTAGAACCTAACTGTAAACTTTGATGTTAAAAAAATACTAACAAAAAATTGCACAACTATCCTATGTCTTAATCTTATTACTGTACTATTACACAATAAACTGTCAAAGTGATATGCTTAGCTATAAATAGTGAGTGCACAAAGTTAATAAACAAAATAATGACTCACTACTTTTAGCTAAAATGTTTTCTTTTATGTATTAGTCATAACAAATTAGAAATACACATTATTGGAAATGTTTACAGTATCCTCATGAAATATTACTGCTCATGAATAATAGCAGAGCCAGGGAAATGGCACTTCAGACCTCTACAGGCAGCATGAGTTGTTTGCTGTCTTTTCTCTAAGGCGATGAAATTCTTCCTCCTCTGGAATCCTGGACGTCTGCCTGCCATAGCACCGCGCAGCAAGGAGACTGTGAGGTTTCCTTAAGGAATCCACAGGGAGTCAGCTATGTGGGATCACACCATTAGCCATGGCAGCTTGCAGGGGTGAAGTTCTCTGCATGAGGAGCATGGGGAGGGCATGGGAAGTGACCTCCACAAGACCAGGAAATAGCAGAGGACGTTACAGTACAGACACCGCTCTCCTGGGTAACGTGGTGCAGCCTCTAGGATGAAAACCAGCTAAGGAGAAGCGGTAGAGAAATGGGAGGAACCAAGCAAGGGTGGTGCTGATGCCAAGGTGACGCCAAGAATCCACATAAAGAGCTTTTCCTGTGTCAGGATGGCACTCGGCCCAGAGCATCAACACCCGCGAGGTCAGGACACTACACGTTACTTCAGACCTCGTGAGCATGGCCGTATCCAGTTAGCTATGGAACTCAGAGATCTCAGCAGGTCTCTGCTGTGTCTTCAGATCCTCACTAAGATTTGTTGTCACTCCTCAGCACGTAAGCTTATCCCAGTCAACAGAGCTCTCCATAATGAAGGATGTCTACAGGGACATCCTATTTCTTAATTTAAAACATTTTTCTCACACAGCCTATTCTGGTTATGGCTTCCCCTCCCCTGTGCCTCCTAGATCACCTCTACCTTCTCTCCCACCCAAATTCTTCTCTCCCACCTCACCCCCGTCCCCCCCCCCCCCGCATCTCTCCTTAGAAAATAAATAGGCATCTAAAAATAATAAGATAAAGACAAACAACAAACAGAAGAAAGAGAGACAAAGGAAAAGCACGAGAAACATACTGATGCAGAGACACATATGTTATCACACACAGAAATCCCATTAAAAACCATAATATACATACAGAAGATCTGTAAGGTTTACATAAATTAAAGCCTTGTTAAAGCATTATGAGACACAGAACGTCTAAGATGCTGCTGAATTCTTTTGTGCCCACCATCCATGATGGCTATGGGGTCCACGCTTAACAGGGTTTTCACACCACCTGGTTTCTCTGTTAGAGACAGCTTCTGGGTTAGGGATGAGGGCTTATGTCCGTGTCCCCTCTCAGCTCTGGGACCCCATTTTCAAACCTCTATAGAAACATCTGAGCATTTCCATCTCTAGCAAATGAGAATCTGCACACCACAGCAGCAGAAGTTGCTTTATAAGAAATATGTGAACAATAGCGTCCGCCAAGGAGGCTTATCCTCCTGAAAGATGGAAGTTCACTGACAACACAGGGCATGGAGGTGCGTAACTCAGAATGCCAATTGCTAAGGAGATCATAATAGGTCTTCATATTTTAAGTTATTTAAAAGTTGTAAGCTGAGGTTGTAAGGAGAGGTTGGTTGTTAACGTGCTTACTGTGCGAGTCTGAGGACCTGAGCTGGGATTCCTAGAATCCATGTGAAAAGGCGGGGGCAGCCTCATCTGGGTGCCAGAGGCTGAAGCAGGAGGACCCAGAGCCGGAGAGCCTAGCCTAATTGAGAGCTTCAGGTACAGAAAGAGACTGTCTCACTGAGAAGGAAGTTAAAGGAAGAAGTCAAAGCCTACCAGAAGCCTGCTAAAGTTCCCAGAGCTGGGAGAAGATGCCCAGGTAATCTGATGTGAAGCCAAAAGTACACTGGACACATATAATTCCCGAGTCACCACTTGAAAAGGTTTACGCCAAAGCAAAGTTGAGGTTCACAGGTCTGCAAAACTGCTCTAAGAGTTTTCACTGGCCTCACCCTTGCCCCACATAGCAACACTTCACAGATATCATGATGACACTTTATGGGCCACATGACATAGTATTTCAAAACTCAGCAGTGCATGCTGGTCACAGTGGTTGTTTGAATAGAAGTAGTCCTTGTAGGCTCACAGGAAGGGGCATTATTTGTAAGAATTAAGGCCTTGTTAGGCTAGGTATGGCTGTATTGGAGTAATCCTGTCGCTGAGAGTAAGTAGGCTTTGAGGTTTCAAAAGCTCAAGCTAGGCTCAGGGGCTCTTTCCCTTCCCGCTGCCTGGTAAACTGATGAAAAACTCTGAGAGATCCCTTCAGATGCAGAACTCTTGACCTCTCTCCAGCACCAGGTCTCTGCTGTCAAACTTCCAGCCATACGACTGGACTAAACTTGTGAGTCTATAAGCCAGCTCCAATAAGACATTTTCTTTTATTAAAAAAACAAATATGGAAAACATCTGACCTCAGCTTCTGCCTCCCACACAAGCCCATGCACTTTTGCAGGTGCTCACGCATGGAAACAAAGATATACATACACACACCATATGCAGGAGGGTGCACAAACACATAAACCAACACGGTCGCTTGTATCATGAACGTGCAAGGGCGAACATTCATGGTGTACAGCACAGTGATACAGATGGCCCGGATGTGTGATGGCCTGTCTACATCAGAGTCAGGAGGTGTCTGGCAAGCCAGACACATTTGGGTTCAAATGCTTGCCCTGCCCCCTGCCACTGGGACCACATCAAGCTCCCTGGGCATGTTGCACCTCATTGCACTCCTAGTAGGATAGAAGCAATGAAAACCATGACTCGGCAGACATCTAAGGTGAAATCATGCATATGAAGGTTGTAGCAAAGGCCTCACTAGAAACTATGTTACAAAATGATAGCCAGTTTAAAAACTGTAGCTAAAAGTAATCACTTCAGATGAGGCAACATTGTGTGTGTGTCTTGACTTCTTAGTTCATGTTTTTGAAATTACTTAAATGATAATACAAATGTTTCTGATTTTTAATTAGTAAATAATGATATGGGCTGCTTCTTTTCCATCCAGACTATTTTGACAGCATGAAGCCAATGGTCAAATACAGTATTTTTATGTTCATTTGGAGCACCAGGTTTAGTATGTGTGAAAGTCAAATTGCTATCAAGTTAATAACACTGCTTTGGAACGATTGGTTACAATTTGTCTTCTATTATTAAAATAGTACTTTGGGCATATTGAAATATTCTAGCATAAAGGTTAGCATTGTAAGGTTCAAATCGTTTGTTATTACTAAATCAGAATTTTACCAAAAATCCTCAAATGATGAAGGACACTGTGTTTGCTTAATAAGTGGGAGAAGGAAGTATTCCAAGCATGCCCCACACAGTTGATCTGAGTTCTTAGCTCACAACACCAAAAAGAGATTTAGTTTAATGGGTCGATCCTAGCCAAGGCCACGGCGTACACTCTACAAGTCTAGATTGCTTCTAACCAGTCATTAGATTCAGAACTTTAGCCTGACAGAAAGCCATGTGGCTGGTACAGAGGATAATCCAATAGAGAGTGACTTGATACATCTGAAATAGGATAGGTCAATAATAAAGAACAGGTGACACACAGGAGGATCACAGAAGCACACGCTTTCTATGTGTCACAGGCCCACTCTACTTCTAGAAGCTATCTACGGGAGGAGCTTCTGTTATATACATTGATATGATCGTGAGATAGCGCAGGCCCTTCAATTCGTGTTATATTGAATTTAAACATATTGATCTAAATCACTTCTCACATTAATCACTTTCTCTTTTCATTCAGGACACATTGGAAGAGCAGTAAAGCGATACATTTAGTACTAACACAAAATTATTAACACTGTTATTTAATGTCCAAGATGCATCATTTTAAAAGCATTTTTATAGACAAAATAAATTTGGGAGTATGTGGTTGACAGTTGTTGGATGTGGAATATAATGTAAATACTGGCCAAGGATCCTGGGACACTGAGATAAATTCACTATTTAACGACCCATCTCCCTCTCAACAGTATGTTTTCCCATCCACCAAAATACAGAAAATCTCATTATTCTCTTAGCCAGGTCTCGGGCGCTGAGGATGCAAACACGCCCACAGGGCTCAGAGCGGAGAGAACCCAACTAACCTGTTAGCAGGGCCGTGTGGCTTTCCTTCCATCTCTGGACTCCAATTGGCCTCTGCTGCCTCGACTCATCTCTGTTACCTTTAATCCTCACTGCATAACTATCTACATTCACAGTTCCTCAAGATAGACCACCATCACAGCGGCATGCAAATGCATGCGTGTACTTACTATGGAGATAAGGCATGTGAGCCACGTGTGTTGTGGAGCTACCACTTCTCTGCCTGAACCATAATTACAGGTTCTAGCTGAGAGCAAAATGTTTCAGCCATTGTCAACCTGTCCTGTCTGATCCTTAGTAATTAATGCTAAGTCCTCCCTCTCCTGACTGATCCTCAGTCCTCCCTCTCCTGACTCATCCTCAGTCCACACTCTCCTGACTGATCCTCAATCCTCCCTCTCCTGACTGATCCTTAGTCCTCCCTCTCCTGACTGATTCTCAGTTGTCCACACTCCCTGTGTGACCCTCTCAGATCCAGACCTCCAGCCTCTCCTCACCACACAACAATCGCAGGCAGTTTTCCTGTCTACTGTTCTCCCTCAGCCCTTCCAGTCTCTGTTTATCATCTTGAAAAACTCAACAAATGTTCTATCCCAGTGTCAGGATAATGGTCTTCAGCGTTATCTCCCAGCTGCTTCGTCTTCATCTGAGAACCTCTACAAGTAACTATACCACCAACCTTCTCATTCCCCGACCCCCACATCTTCCTTTAGATTTACCACAGCAAACATAGCACTAGTGACTTCTCTTCCGGATCCTGTTCAGAGTCCACCTCTCCACCTCACTGGATGTCACCGTGGCCCCTGGTCACAGATTTGAAGGTTTGTACCTAGTTTCTGACACACTGCAACTAAAGAAGCACTCCCCAGATTCCTATAAGTCATTCGCTCTGTGTTTTCTGTACAAATCTCCCTCTTCCCCACAGCCCGCACACGCTGTCTCAACACAGCGTCACGGTCCAGCCCGTGTATGCGGGCATTCTTTTACCTTCTTCCCCTCCTCCCCACTGTCCACAGGAGCACAGGCTAGCTTAGATGGATATAATCTGAGCCACCCTCCACAGGAGCACAGGCTAGCTCAGGTGTGTACAATCTGAGGCACGGTCATCTGCCCACAATCTTCGTATACATCCTCACTCCCTGCAAACACTATCATTCTACTCTCCAGAAAGCAATGCGCATCTCTTGAGCCTACGAGCTCCACTTAGACTGAAGAACTCCCTCCTCACCTTGGGCTCCTTGGACAGGACTAATGCTTACAAGTTTCTGACCTCAGCTTACGATTCGCGCTCTCTGAGGCAGCGCCCCCAGTGTTCGGGTGAGCCTGGATGTTATTCTGCAGCGCTATCAGATTTTGTGTGTCTACTTCTTAAATAACTGCTGTCTGTTTCATCACATGTAACTACCACTACCTACTCAGACTAGAATAAACTCAGTAGTTAGATACCTGCTTTATGTGGGCCTAAAAGACTGTCCATCAGTTAGTGGACACATAATAAATATACACTGAATTATCTAATAAATAAATGAATAGAGGGGCAATGTGGACAATGTTAGGGAAACATTAATGTCAGGCTCCTGAGAGGAAAAAGAGGCCACATTCTTACTAGAATAACCTGAAGAAGGCTTATAAGGGATGATTTATTAAAGGAAGATTTTTTTGTATTCGATATATCCTTTATTTACATTTCAAGTGATTTTCCCTTTCCTGGATTCCCCTTTCCGAAAGTCCCATAAGCCCTCTTCTTCCCTCCCCCTGTTCCCCAATCCACTCCTCCCACTTCCCTGTCCTGGTATCCCCCTACACTGCTGCACTGAGCCTTTCCAGGACCAGGGGCCACTCCTTCGTTCTTCTTGGGCGTCAATTGATATGTGGATTGTATCTTGGGTATTCCAAGCTTCTAGGCTAATATCCGCTTATCAGTGAGTGCATACCTTGAGTGTTCTTGAGACTGGGTTACCTCACTTAGGATGATATTCTCCAGTTCCATTCATTTGTCTAAGAATTTCATGAATTCATTGTTAAAGGAAGATTTATGTTGGGAAGCCATGACCCTGACTTGTAGCTGAAGGGGAGGAGAGGAGAGGGGAGAGGAGACTTCGGGAAACCAGAGACCAGAGCTGTGTCAGGAGGGTGTGAAAGAGCCGACCATCTGGCAAAGGATGTGGCCAGCTTGGGACAACTTTACAGGAAGAGCCCGAAGGAAAACCTAGCATAATATCACAAGAGATTCTGTGTTATAACCTGGAACTCCTGTCCAGGGGCATTATACAAGCCTCTGGCCTCCTGGATATTCTCCAGCCTTTGGTGACCGACGCTCTAATCTGAAATAAATCGATTATACTTTATCTAATTATTTCTGTCACATGAACTACACTGGAGTCATGACTGCCCAGAGAACGGTGGTGGTTGGATGCTCAATATTTCTTATAACAAAGAAAACAGGAGCATACATAATACATACTTACCTACTCTAGAGACCACTACATAGAAAGGGAAAATAAAATCAAACAAACTAAACCCAGTTCTTGTATTGCTATAAATTTTGTAGACGCCAATGCAAACTAAAGGAGGGAAGAATGGAGACAGTAATGAACCAGGATGCATGGTCTCACCGGCAACATTAATATACAACACCGTTAGGCGACATGGGATGACATTTGGATGCCCATGCCTGGTATGGTATGCAGAGCCCATCAGGTGAGAGTCATCTGTTTCTGTCTAGTGCACAGGTCATATATGCTATCCCAGGCCATCCGGGAAGTGCTGTCAGCAAGGCACTGGGCACGGGCAAAGAAGGTGGGAAGAAAAGGGAGGTGCTTAACAGAGGCTTTGTGTGGAGGGGCAACCCACACACCAGGAGCCATCGAACTTTACTGAGTGTACACTAGTGAGAGAGTGTGGGCTGTGAGTGTGGGGGGGGGCTATGAGTGTGGGCTATGAGTGTGAGCTGTGAGTGAGTAAGGGTGGTGAGTGTGGGCTCTTGGTGAGAGAGGGTTGTGAGTGTGGACTGTGAGTGAGTGTGAGCTCTTGGTGAGAGAGGGTTGTGAGTGTGGGCTGTGAGTGTAGGCTGTGAGTGAGTGTGTACTGTGAGTGTGGGCTGTGGGTGTGGGCTGTGAGTGTGGGCTCATTGATGAGTGAGTTCTGGTGAGTATGGAATGGGAAGGCACCTGGTCTGACACTAATGGGCCAGAGGTTCTGCCTGCCCCTGCCCTTGCCCCACATGGACAGTCCCACTTCCGCCAGCTCCTTCACACAGACTTGCCCCACATGGACAGTCCCAGTTCCTGTAGCTCCTTCACACAGGCTTCCAAGAATGCACAACCAGATCCAGGGACGTTTGAATGTAAGCACCAAGTCTGTTTTTCACAGCTGCTGCCAGAGCGTTACACAGGATGCGAGGACCATGCTTTGATCAGGGAGACTGCCCCCTGTTTGTCCCTGAGTTCATCATGAGTCATCTGCCATTCCAGAAACTCACGTCAGCACACAGCAATGCTGCACTTGGACAACGTGGAGAAATGAGTCACTAAGGGTCATATCTCTCTGACCTAGTGTGCAGCTGCCACATCTACGTTAATTCTATGAAGAGAGGCAAGCGTCTAATGGCATTAGGAGGTCTACACAATGGCTACATTCATTTGAAAATCACCTTTATTTGTCTTATTTTTTTATATTGGGATATTTTACTGTATTTAAAAGTGTGTGTGTGGATGTGCACGTGTGCGTGTGCATGTGCGTGTGCGTGCGTGTGTGTGTGTGTGTGTGTGTGTGTGTGTGTGTGTGTGTGTGTCTTATTGTGATGGGTTTCATTCAATTCTGATAAAGCAGTGACTAGAAAATGTTCTCATGGTATGGGCTGAGAATCATGGAAACAAAGAGTAAGTAATATTACCCAGTAATAATACTGCCAGTGATCAAGCAAGCACAGACAGGATTTGCTTAACACATCATCACCAATGCCAGTTTTCCTGATCCTTGGGCCTCACACTAGTAAGGGCATATGAGAAAACCCATGCACAAACAATGTTGATCCAGGTAGGGACAGGAGTACACATGGTCAAGTATAGGCCCAATGGGTGTGTGACGTCAGGTGGGATTGAAGAGAAAGGTTGATTGTAAGAAACGGATAAACATCACGAGGCGAAAGGGGGATTCTATAGAGTGATGTTTAGTGGGCTTAAATTCTCAGTGCATTCTTTCTTCTATCTCAGATGATCGCTGTCTGAGTGAACAGAGGTATCCATAGAAACCCTTGACCATCCTTTTGCTTTGGTCACTAGTGTTTGGGAAGGACTAGAGCTGGGTTTGAATGTGCTGCATTACAAAGCAATCTGCAGCAATGAATTGCTGCGCTGGGTCTCACTGTTCTGGATGCGACCTGCATGGGCTGGATTGCTTGAGTGGTACAAAGGTCAGACTCAGCAATATCATATAAAGGAGAGAAATGGGGATGGACAGATGTCTAAGTTATGAGCACTGGCCACTCTTCCACACCATCCAGGTAGATTCCCAGCACCTACAAGGCAGTTTATGATCTTCTGCAGCTCCCATTCCAGGTGAATCTCCCGCCCTCTGCTGACCTCTGCAGTCACTGCAAGTGCGTGATGCACAGACACAGACACAAGCAAAACACCAACTTATAAAACTAATAAACAAATATTTTTAAAATTTATAAAAATCAAAGAAGATCTATAGAAAATTAAAAATGGATGGTTCTTACAGAAAGGTGCTCATCTTTGATATCAAACAGACCTCTAGAACTTTTATGGCAATCTATAAATATCAAAAGCACAACTTGAAGAAAATTAATAAGAAATATGTAAAGAAGCTTTTGGTAACAGGTGTTTGCTGCAAAAGGCGCTAATGATATACTTAATGATCCTATCTTTAAATTATGTCACCATTCCTTGACACTGTAAAACTCAACATTAACATACCTTCATTTGGTACTCTTGATTAAGGAGACTCTGATAACCTTCGGTGTCACATGAAGCAATCATCCTTTGTCCTAGTCATCAAGCCCTCATTGGTTAATGACCACAGCTACACTGCGGATGAAGCAGTCACCGGGGCTCAGGAGGAATATGGATGAAGGCTGCAGCTCTGACTCAGCAGGGAGCCAGAGTCTTCCTCTTTCTTTTTCCTCTCTCCTCCTCCACCTCTGTGTCAACTTTACTTCTCTAACATCCCTGTCGCCTTCTCTCCCTTCTGTGCCTCAACCATCTCTTGCCCTCTGATATGAGGAAACCAGACTTCTTACACAGTAGTGACCTTCCAGAAGAGACAAGAAGTGGTGTTTGTTCATCATCGGTGGGCTCGGAACGAGAAGCAGCAGACCTTCACGTCCCCTGTCGCCATTACACAACCCATCATTGAGCCGGCACACAACCAAGGGAAGGGAACTCTTTATGCATTACCAAAGACCTTCTAGTCACCTTCATTCCACATTTCCTGTCTATCACGGCAGTGACTGTGATGACTGTTACTAATATTGGCTGATCATCAAGACAGAAACACACAATGCCATGAACAAAGTTAAAATGAAAAACAAACAAAGCAAAAATCGGGAGAACAAAACACCCCACTATGAAGAGACTTAATTTTCAGTGAAAAACATCTGACAAATCACATCCACTGAACAATTAAAATACTAATGTGTTTCAATCATCTTTAAAGTTAGTACCCAAGTAAGAGAAGGATGAACAGCATCTCATTACATTAGTTTACATTAGTAGCACGCAGCTCTCCGCTCTGCACCTCACAGCAGTGCCAAGTTCTCTCACGCACATACAAGCAGCCCTGCCCTGGAAACACGAGTAGCCAAGCTTCAGAGAGCATGTAATGCTCCAAGGACATAGCTGGCTTCCAGAGACAAGCATGGCAGGCAATTTCAAGAAAAGGCTATGGAGACAAGTGTAATTGATACCTACGATCATCACAGTCATGGAAACTGTACAATTACAGGTGCCTTTGAGATCCACTGGAAGGTGGATCTCATGTCTAATCTTACTTGATAAATACTAATGAAATAGTTACTAAAGTTCTGGTATCTTGAGAAAAATTGCTAGGCTGTTTTGGGAAGAGATAAATAACATGCGATCTCCTTGGGGGAACAAAAGCACTTAGCATGCCCTGTTTATGATGCTTGTAAGGACAGGAATCACAAGGCCCAGAGAGGGCACCGATGGACAAAAGGAATGGACACAGATGAGTGCAGTATGAGCACAGGCATGTATGTGCATGTCCATGTATGTGCATAGGCATGTATGTGCACGAGCATGTGTGTGCACAGCCATGTATGTGCATGGGCATGTATGTGCATGAGCATGTATGTGCATGGCCATGTACATGCATGGGCACAGCCAAACATACACACCCTAACAGCCAATGAAGATGTTTGAAAAGTAATCCATCAGAAAATCTTAAAAGGAGGCAAGTGATGGCATTTACACTCACCATCGTAAATCAGAGAAGTTTTGTTTTTGAGCCAAGTGTGGCTTTCAGTTACGTGCATTTATTAGATGACCTATTGATTTAGTTTACAGTTTTAGTGTTAGAGTTACTTTATGCAGAGAAAAGAAAAAATGTAAACACTATAAGCTTCTCTCTGGTTTCCAATTAAACATTTCACAACTAGAACATTTAAGTTGTTTGGAATGCTGTTTTATACCAAGTTGAAGAAACATTTACATATACTACAAGCCTCTTCCTGTAGAATAAATGACAAGAGAAAATAACAATCACATAAAATGGCTCATTTTATTTTGCCAAAAGCAAAAGCTAAATAAATATCAAAACTTTGCTGTCTAATTTGTTTTGAGTGTCCATATAGGCATGGGGGCTGAGGCTGAGAAAGGTTTGCTTTTGTTGAGACAGTCTTGGTGTGTAGTCCTGAAACTATCATCTACCTCAGGCTGACCCTGAGCTCCTGTGATAGGCATCGACCTCTGGAATGTAGAGCTACAGACTTACCACCATGCCCAGCCAAATGTCCAGTCTTAATTATGCAGAATGATCTCTTAAAATGAGACGGGTCCAGGGAAGGAGAGTTCCATTCTGATGGTCCCAGAGTGCATGAAATGCACAGGCTACATCCTGCTCAGTGAAGTCAGCAGCACACAAGTCATTTGTCACAGGTTATGTGGTGACAGTTAGATGCAGGCCCATTCCTTCCTAAACCTGTGTGCACACCTGTCCATGTAGCCTTGCCCTGACCTTAAGTACCTCCTTGATAATTAAATTAAAAACAGGTATATTGGTGATGGGTGAGGTGAAAGAAATAAATCCCTATATTGTGTTTAATAAAGCCTTTATGTAGAAAACTGTACTGATTTTGCCATCACAGTGGCAATTAATGGATAATCCATCTCTTACTTCTTGTTGCCAAAGGCAACTTTTTTTTTTTTTTTTTTTTTTTGGTTTTTCGAGACAGGGTTTCTCTGTGTAACCCTGGCTGTCCTGGAACTCACTCTGTAGACCAGGCTGGCCTCAACTCAGAAATCCGCCTGCCTCTGCCTCCCAAGTGCTGGGATTACAGGCGTGCACCACCACGCCCAGCTCAAAGTCAACTTCTGTATGACATAGTTTTTAATGTATAGCTGGCATATACATCATAAGTTCAGCACTAACTTGCCACTGGTAAATAAAATGACAACTAAACATAGTCTTAAAATAAATAAGTTGAATTTGGCGGAGAGATCAATGAATGAATTACGACAGTGATGCAAACTCTAACATGCAGCCGTCCACCAGTCCCCAGGCCTGTGCTCAGGTGAGCAACTTTCCTCTCTCCATCACGATGGCCTTCCAGATGTGTCACCTTCCAGTCTCTGCCGTGGTGGCATCCAGATGTGTTACCTACCCAAACTCCTCTGCTTCATCAGCCCCCATACGCATAATCTTACGGACATCTTCTTACCTGTCCAAACATAACACTGGTCTTCCTAATATAAAGTTGGGAATGGCAAAAAGGGAAAGGACTTCTGGTCAACATTTTCCACAGCCAACCTCAAGAACTTTCTTTCTTTCCTTTTTCGTTTTTGTTTTTGTTTTTTGAGACAGGGTTGCTCTGTGTAGCCCTGGCTGTCCTGAAACTCACTCTGTAAACCAGGCTGGCCTCGAACTCAGAAATCCACCTGCCTCTGCCTCCCAAGTGCTGGGATTAAAGGCGTACACCACCACTGCCAGGCTCCTCAAGAACTTACAAACTGTCTTTATTCTAACTAACTATACAGTCTAAATCACATTTGAATATTCTTAGAGAGAGCACAGATCCCTTGGGGTCACATTAAAATATGTTCAGGGTTATACATTAGGAAATTTATTTCAGTGATTGATCCAAGTAGTCCTACTTCTGAGAGAAATTATTCAGGTGAGAATAATTCACAGGGCAAAGATATAAATATGGATTAGCCAATAAGAATAAAATAAAAGAAATTCTGCTAGGCTCTTCTTAGCAAGCAGGCTTCAGTCTTACAGGATGCCTGATTGGAGGATGGCATTTAATTTTTATTGGACAAGGAAGAAAAAATGGAAAAAAGAAAAATTAAGTAGAAGCTGAGGACATGTTTAATTCATCATTTCCTTTCTGGTTTCTTTTCCCCTATGTGTGTGTGTGTGTGTGTGTGTGTGTGTATCTGTGTGTTCGTTTGTACATACACATGTGTAAGCTAGAGGTTGACAGATGGCATCTTCTTCTGTCTCTCTAGAACTTATTTTTAATAGAGTATCACTCACTGAAGCTAAGCACACACACACACACACAGAAGGAGGGGGGGAGGGAGAGAGAGCTGGCTAAGCTGATTGGGGAGTAAGTTAAAGAAATAGACCTGTCCCTGTCTCCCCAGAACTGGAATCAAAGAGGAACTCCAACACCTGGCCTTGCTATAAAGGTGGGAGGAATCAAACTCGGGTGCTCACGCTTGTACAGCAGGCACTTGCCAACTGAGACATTCTCCAATCCCATTTCTTGAAAAACAATTAGATATATGCGGCCAATTTTTTAACATGTGTGTGCATGCATGTGAGAACATGTGTGCATATGTGTGAACATGTGTGAACATGTGTATGAACATGTGTGTGCATGTGTGAACATGTGTTTTGCATGTGTATGTCCATGTATATGTGCTTTGTTAAGTAGCATTCACTTCATCAAGTATCAAATTATCATCCGGAATTGATGCCTCACTCATCACTAATAACCACTGTCTTTAAAACTATGTAAAGTCATTAGAATGAACCAGCAATTAAGCTAAGAAGTGCTTTCAATAATGCTTTACCTGCATATAAACCATAACAAGAAAAATCAAGATAATACCTCATAACTCTAACAAACATCACATACGCAGAAGTCAATTGAATCAGTTCTCAGTACTGAGACCTCAAGGTCTGTGAACACATAGAAGGGAAGTCGCAGACTGATTTATTCCGAGTGCACCCAGCTTAAGTACCTCAGTAATGAAATCTCTTTCACTCGGAAGGAAATTGCCCAGTGTTAAGTTGCCACTGGCGATTTTAATAAGGCTTTCCATCTAACTTAGCTTTATGAAGGCCTCAGATTAAATTCTTAATTTATTTAGTAATTTGAAAAAAATCACAAGTATAGAAAGGAGAGGAGACTTTGTAAAGAGACAGATAATCCAGGTCTATTGTTGTTCTTCCTAACAATGGAGTTCTCCCTCTCCCAACCCCTCCCATTTTCCTCCATTATCACTTTTATCTTCCACATCCAGCCCCTGCCTTTATCGGACATCTATTCAGCTGACAATTCACTTAGACTTTTGAAGTTCCCGGACATAAAAACTCCATTTAACTGCTTCCTAAAGGGTGGCTAATCTGCACAAATTTAAAATTTGACCTCAATGGAACTGCCATTCCTGAAGTTATGAGGGCACTGGGGAAAGGCTCTTGCGCCCACAGCCCGGCACTTATTATAAAGCTTTGGTTGGTCTCATTCACAAGGGAACTCTGCACAGAGGCACTTGCAAAGGACTTCCTTTTACAGTAGAATGCAGAGTCACTTTTCATTTCAATTCTTCTTACTCATGGCAGAATCCTGTGCAAACATCAGATAAGTGCCGGACTGCTTTGTTAACAAACTTGTGGCCCAGCTGTGGCCAGAGCAGGGCCAGAAGGCTGGGATGCGCCGGTACACCTAACATTTCAATTACAGTTATCTTATGGTGCCGTCACATATTTTTCTTCAACGATCAAACAACCTCAGCTGGAAACCTCCAGCAATAACATAAATAAACGACCATCTGGCCAGAATAATTAAGGAAGACTGGAAATAAAACATTAATTAGTGCAGTATTTCAAACGACCTTCAGAGCCCTGATTATGAAATTGTATCTGAAACAGGTACTCACGTCTTTCATGTTGCTGTTAAATTTAACTAGGCATGAATAAATAAAAATACCATTTTCTCTTTCGGGGAGGACTATTGATTCAGAATGATGACATATTTCTTAAGAGTGATAATTAAATTAAAGCAAGAAATAAACAAGTGGAACAAACACATCGTCATAACCTTACACTCCACATCACAAGTGCACTGGGCCTCAGGGAGCTGCCATGTCTGACTCTGTAGATCTATGAAAGAGGAGAAAGGCTCAGAGAATGGATGGTTTTCTCCAAGGCCGCGCACCTAGAGAATCCGATTCTCATTTCAGAAATACACATTGGCAATATGAATCAACAAACAGAGATATTCAAGCATAAGATGGCAAAAGTCATCTGCGAAAATCACCTTGGTTGTTAGTTTGCTATTTCACTAAAATAAATTTTAACAATTTGTTAGTGATTTCACACACTGTGTGACAACTCCAGAGTTATGAGACATAAAGCACGCCTAAAGCAGAGAAGACTCCGGAGCCACCAGGTCTCCCCTCATGGAGAGGAAGACCTCTTGATAATGAAATGCAGATGGAGGCGGGGTTTCGAGAAGCCCTTTACCTTCTTTCCTGAGTCTCTGCCATCACCAAGCTGGGCTGATTAGGGACCGGCACAGCCCTGTAACTCAGGGTATGAAGGAAAACGCTGGGGTGGCAGCCACACCCATATTATACTGGCCCGGGGAAGAGAAATAAATACAATATAGTGATATACAATGAAGAGCTAAGAGCAGGCCACATACTAAATGGGCCTGCTAAAGGGGCCACTTTTACAAAATGACATTGATATATAGCTTTAAATAATGAATTTAAGTGGCATTTTAAAAAAATCAGCATAATCTCAAGTATCCTCTGATAAAAAGAACATCTGTTTTATATGAACCACCATTTCTACTATCTCGAGGCTTATGACACATAATTCAAGGTTGTTCCATTTTTATTTCATGAAATGATATATTTTTATTAATGCATTTAAATTTTTCATTTGTGTAAACAAAGCATTTTATCATAGTCACCACTATTTCTTCCCCTAACTCCTCACACATCCTCCTCACTCCTTGGCGCCCCCCAGTGATGTGGCTTCCATTCCCTTAAAATAAGCCACTGTTCCAATTTGTGTTGCCTATAGCCTCACACGTGTGGGACTATCCATTGGAGAGTGATCAATCTAGTGGGCTGCAAACCTTTAAAGAAAACCGAATCCTGGAAGCCAAGTGAGATTAATGAATACCTCTCCTTGCCTTTTAGACTGCCAACTGGCTTCATCTTGTGCAGCCAAAAGCAGCTACTGTGGGCTCTAGGAGCTTATTGTGTCTGCAAGTCCCAGAATGCACTGGTGTCTCAGGACCTCACTGGCCTTACTCTGATGATCTTCTCTCTGCTCCCTCTTCCATAATGGTCCCAGAGCCTTGGGGAGGCTGTGCAAATATAGATGCCACACTTATAGCTGAGCACACGGCACTAACCGACCAATCGAGTCTGTTTTGTTTTTTTTTAATTAAAGTAGATGGCTGTTTAGTGTGAATGTGAGCACATGTGCATGCAGTTAGCAACACAGCCAGAAGAGGGTATCAGATCTGGAAATACAGTCACAGATGGTTGTGCGTCACAATATGGGTCCTGGGAATCAAACCAGGCCCTCTGAAGAACAGTCAGTGCTCTCAAACTCTGAGTCATCCTGTGGGCCCCTGTAATTGTCTTTTTAATTGCTATAATTGTATATATTTACTAATGTGATTTTTTTTTTTTTTTTGGCTTTTTCAAGACAGGGTTTCTCTGTGTAGCCCTGGCTGTCCTGGAATTCACTCTGTAGAATTCCAGACTGGCCTCGAACTCAGAAATCCACCTGCCTCTGCCTCTCAAGTGCTGGGATTAGAGGCATGCACCACCATACCCGGCTGGATGTGATGTTTTTATTCAGCAATGCACATGCATTCGGTAATGATCAAACTGGGATTAACATTTCAAACTCATTTTCCTGGCAAGTACATTCAAAACTCTTCTCCTCAAGGCAATCTATGATGCAGCACACTGGTGCCAAGTTAGAAGGAAGTCTGCACTAAAGCAGAGAGCATCAGCAACTGAACACACAGGTCTGGTTTCAAGTACTAACATGGCCTTGGGACGCCAGGAACCAGAATGTTGTGTGCACACACCTCTATCTTAAGTGTTATGTGCACTCACCTCTACCATAAGTGTTGTATGCACACACCTCTACCATAAGTGTGTGCACAACCCTCTACCACCTCCTCTCTGTAGCTTCACAATAAACAGAATTGTCATTGGTGTGGAGGAAGGAGGTGAATGGAATTTCAAGAGCAGTTCCTAACTCTCTCTACCCTAAATACTTGGAGAGAAAAACAGAAGAAGTAATGGACTAAATGAACATCCAAAGTCTTTCTCAAAGCTTCTGCTGTCAAATCTCCCAGCAGCAGAACGAGACACCCATGGGTCAGACTCAGATCTGCATTATCTCCTGTCTGTGCCAAGAACCACTTAGTTATTATTATTTTAGGGACAGCGATGGGGAGGAAGTGGGGACACAGAGGGAGGTAGGAAAGGGAGCAGGAAGAGGGAGGGGAAAGCCCCTGCAAGGGTAAATAGAGGATACCATATTAAGGGTCCCCTTAAAGCCACATCATGGATGGGAGAAGAGTGTGTGCATGAGGAGCAAGGCAGGAAGGACACTGTGCTGCACTGATGTGTTCAGCGGGTGCTTAAATTCAGAGGAGACATTTCTTTTAAATCTACAATCAGTATGTTATGGGTTCAGACAGAGAAGTTGCTTAGGTTCTGACCTTCTGAGAGATGATGTGAAAGTGGATGGTAAAAGACTCCATCATGGAGAGAACTAGTGCAGAGTCCTCGCTGTCCCTCCGTCTTAGCGCAGAGTCCTGACTGTCCCATCACAGAGCTTTAGGGAAAGCTCAGAGCACACTTTGAAAGAGACCCCATCACACTCAGTGGGGACCTTTCAAGCAGGAGCATAGCTCCCATCTATTGTTTGGTAGGACACTCCATGTCCCTCTCCTCTAAGAACCTAATGCATGGCTTCTAATGACAACAGGAAATCCAGGCAGGATAAGTTTTGCAGCACGGCAGGAGCTGTCATTTATTCAGTATTTATGAAATCTATGCTGATTGTTTATTCTGTTATCACAGCAAAGGTAAATAAGCACTATAAAACTTCTTTTGAATCCCGATCTGATCCTAAGGCACAGATGAACAAGGGAGAGTATAGAAGCCTCTCTGCCTCCCAAGCCTGTAGATGAGGGGGAAATGGCCCCAGGGCTGGATGATTTTCAGCTAATTGATTCACCTGTGAGCTCACTCTCCCCTCTGTAAAACTGAGATTGCATGGCTGCATACAGCACTGCTGTGGGGACTAGGTGAATGGTATGGCTATGTGTGGATGCGGGTGGCTGAGGCGTGTCCCATTAGCTGTTGGAACTGAGACGCCTGAAAATACATTGGCTAAAAAAAAAAAAAAAAAAGACATTTTTCCACAAAACACAATATTCCAAAGAGCTTTTAAGACAGACTGTGTGTTATTTTCACAGAGAAATGTCCCAAAAAAAATCACGTGTACTATATAAATAATTATGTATAGATAAAAATGAAAGCCAAGCAGGGGTAGTGTGCTTCTTTAATCCCCACAATTAGGAAGCACAGGTAGATAGATCTCTGTGTATATGAGGTCTACTCTATAGAGCTAGTTGCCAGATGCCAGGGCTACACAGAAAAACCATCCTTGGGTGGGGGAGAAACCTTAAAATTAAAATTAAGCCAGACTTGGTGATTCATGTCCACCAAGTTCAGGCAATTAGGAGGTGAAGGCAAAAGTTCAGAATTCAAGGCCAGCTTTTGATATGCAGTAAGTCCCAGGACAACCTGTGATACATAAGGCTGTCTCAAAAATAATAAATGAAATAAAATAAAATTCAAACATTTAAAATACTTATTGAGGAGTGGGGAAGACTGCTCAGCAGGTAAGGTACTCACTATAAAAACGTGAGGACATGAGTTTGTATCCCCAGCATACCACAAGGTAGCATAGGTCTGCAGTATCAATTCTGAGGTCATAAGAAAGAGGACTGCATGAGCTCAGGGAGCACTGCTTGAGCTCAGGGAGCACTGTAGGAGCTCAGGGATCACTACAGAAGCTCAGGAGCACTGCAGGAGCTCAGGGATCACTTCAGGGGCTCAGGAGCACTGCAGGAGCTCAGGGATCACTTCAAGGGCTCAGGAGCACTGCAGGAGCTCAGGAAATAACCAGAGGGCTAAGGTTCAGTGGGAAACTGATCTCAAAACCAAGGTGATGAGCTCTAGTCAATGATCACCTCAGCCTACACATACACACCAAAATGTACGAAGTATTCATAAATAATAATAAAGTAATATAATTTAAGAAGAATTTCTGAGAATGGCATTGTTTTGTGTATGGAATTCTTTTTAGTGGATAGCTTGATAGCAGATGCATTTTCATATCATATTCTTTTTATTCATGTTTGAGCAGACACCATTTATTTATGTAGCTAAGGAAGCTCGTGCACTTGCCAGGCTACTGCCAAGGCTTGCCAAGTGCTAGATTACAGGCACGTGTACATAGTGGCTTCAGATCAGATTCCTAGTGTTGTGATGTGTGGTCTCCACGGACAGACACAAGGGGAATTCAGATGCTGTAGATATGTAGCTGAATATGGGAGAAAGCACTTCTTTTTTTTAAATCTTCATTAAACCAAAAGCTTGAGACGGGTTTTATTTTTAGCTCTAAAAATTTTGGGTATCATTTTTGAGCTATCCCTTACATCCATATTCAAATCTCACCCTGTTACGTGACAGTTTTATAAACTCTGAGAAATGCATACAATTGTGTAACATAAAACACAATAGGGAAATGAGAGCAGCCGCATCACACCGAAGTTTCCTCTCCGTTCCACCTTGCTGTTCTCGCTAACCCACACACCATAAGACAACCGATGCTATAATATTGTTCTTCCCAGTTCACATAAATGCAGAGCCACTTCAGGGTAGCACTGTCTTATGCTTCTTAGAACAGTGCACATGAGAGTCGTCCTTGCACGATGCCAGTCTGAGCTCTTTAGGCTCAAAAGGCTTCCCACTGCCGAGGAGGCAAAATATATATAACTGGAAGACATTTGCCAGACTCCGGTGTCCAAGAGTAAAGCCATGATAGATGCTCACGGACAGCATTTATGTGCACCGAGTTTTCATATTTGGAGAAAATGTAGAGGGATAGGACTGTCAAGTCACTGCTACGTTTGTGGTTCATAATATCACTGCTATGTTTGTGATTCATAATATAGGCAAACAAATTATGACAGCGCGGGGATCATCTTGAATTAAACAGTAATGTAAGATTGTAGTAATCGTCTTAAATAAATGGTGACATAAAACCATCGCATATTTCCAGATGGACCAGAGCAGAGGGTGTTTGCTTGTTAGGTATATGCATGGGTCATAGCAGCTAAAGCGTTGCTATGATACTGTGGGTTTTATGTGCATTTTCTAAGATGGATAATTAACATTAGTATGTACTAAAATGACTATATACTTGCTGTTTGTCCACTGACCTCACTTGCTGAGTATCTTCCAATTTTTATGTAAGTCTGGCCACTAATATTTTCTCCTGTTTTCTGTTCCTAGGTTGCACATGGAGGTGTCTACTAAATTGCACTTAACTTCTGCAAACGAAGTATGGTCCAGGTTATGACCATCGTCATCACCGTTTTGTAATGCCCAAAATGTCCAAATGTTCCAGCACCTTGTATTCAAATGCCAGTTAGTTCTTTGCTGTTTAGTTGAGATTTACCAGATAGATAGATAGATAGATAGATAGATAGATAGATAGATAGATAGATAGATAGAAAGAATTCTATTCTATTGATGTATGGATTTATCATGCCTTCAGTACCACACATGATTATTATACCTTATCACATGATTTCATACTTCTCCACTATGAATATTTCATCCTGGATGATACCCAGTTTAAGCCCGATTAAGCATTATAAATATTCATCTGCGTCCTGTCAAATAACTACTCATAGCCACTACCATGTAAGCACCCAAATTATCTCCTTTGAGAACTCCTGCATTAAGAAGAGATTTGAAGTCAAGTAATGAATTTTTGAACACAGTTCCTGACACATTTTATACTGCTTTATAACTCTATGAATGCTATCAGCATTTCCAAGTATTTACAAATACATTGGGATTTTGACTGATAAACAGACAGCTCAGTTTGAGCAGGGTTGACATCTGAACAGCATGCTCCTCTCCCTTTTAATACTGCCCCCATACCCTTCATGAAATTGTTGGTCACAGATACGGTAGTGATATTCGGCCTCTCAATACTTTGATCTACCTCTGACTTTTACTTAGCACTGCATAGTCTTAACCACGGAAGGTAATATATACTTGAAATCAGAAATAATGAATCAAGCTTTATTTCTTCTCAGGAGATGTTTTACTGTCTTGCATTGCGCTAATTTCCTTAAGATGTTTAGAACCATCTTCAGATTTACAAAATACACCTAGGAATCTAGTAAGATTGCACAGAATCTGGAGACCAGTTAGGGAATGTTTCCAGTACAGAATAATGACTTTCTAAACTGAGGAATGAGGGTCACATTTAATTCTACTGTGGGTTTTGTCAAATTTGAGGGCACCAATACGTAAATCAGTCTCACAGCTCCTTTGTTACATTTGTTGCTAGCATTCCTTTTAAATGTTTTTAAAATATCGATTTATCTTATACTATTTTTACTTTTTTACATGCATTTTTCAATAGCCTACAAATGGATTAAAAACTTAATGATCAGTTTTAAAAGCCTTATCTATATATTAATTATACATGCTATGTGTTACCTTAACATTTATAAGTGCTATACCACACTCTAGAAACTACATGTTTTCAATAAATGTTACCATGAATTATTAGTAGGCACATTCTGTAAACAGTAATTCTGACACCCAAGTTCAGGTACATTGCCATCAGTTGACATACCTTATCAAGATACGGTTTTCTTGTTTTGTGGTTTTTGGTTTTTTTGTTTTTGTTTATATATATATATATATATATATATATAAGCAATGTCAGTGGGCCCTATTCAATCTGTGTGTTCTTTGAGAGCTTGATTCTATTTAAGCTTTCAACAGGTTTAGTACAATGGGTCTCAGCATATATCTACAGGGTTGGTTTTGACAATGGTTTAGTTGTCAGGGTGTTTAGAGTCTTATATTGATCCAAATGGTGTATCTGTGATTGCCATGCAGGAGAAAGGAAGGACTATGCATTTCCTATGAGTAGAGTTGTGGGGCAACCCCAAGTTGGTGTTATCAGACAACTTCAAACCTTTTAAGTGAAGAGCAAAACTTGTACACATAAGGGGACCAAAGAGGCTCCTAGGCCAAGCTTCTGATGCATGTGTTACCCTTTACTGGCTGAATGCCCACAGCAATACACATTAGGTCTTCTCACTGAAGTAGATAGACAAGAAATACCATGAATCCTAAGATATGGCTCAAATTATTTTTGAAAAGATGTACATGTAGGGAAATTGTAATCCAGCATCATGGCTGCTCTGATCACATCCAAATACCTTCTAGGTCTGTGTGATCTGGCTGTAATGAACACATGCCCTTAGCATACACCTTTAAGGTGAAATTAATATGTAGAAGGAAACAGCCATGTGTGAAAGTGGCAGCTAATTGACAAGCAGACAAAGTGACGAATCAGAGAAAGATTTGACAGACTGAGTCAAAGATAGGATACGCCCAACTCTTGTGGGAACAGCACAGGAAGAAACTGTTTAAGAGCAGCACAACCAATCAGGGCAGTGAGTGCAGTACAGTGGAGTTGAGTTTGTTCATGACTTCATGCAGTTCAGTGCAGGTCAGCAGAGGCCACTGAAGCCAGAGAATATGGAGGAGCCAGAACATTAGAGCAGATTGCCAGAGTTAGTTTGAAGCAAATCAGAGCAATTCAGTGGGAGGCCAAGAGAGATGCCAGATTGAATCAGTCAGCTTGGAGAGGAGTTTTGAGCCAGAATAGCTGAGTTGAACCAGCCAGTCACAGTTCAGGGAGAATTAAAAAAGGTGAGCTTACTCAGAAATAAGCCTCTGAGATGACAAGTGCATGTGTACAACTAAGATTTAAAATAAATCCAGTAACTTTTCATTGATTGGTTGGTTCTATTTCGTGGGGCAGAGCCATGGGTACTTTTGTGATTGGTTAAGGCTCTGGGGGACTGTTGCTGATTAAACTATACTTGGTTCCAGGTAAGTGGTGGCACAGCTTCTACATTTCCTGATTGGCTACCCTTGACATTGGCTCAGGCTAGATGGTGGGGCAGCTGCCTGATTGGCTGCCCGTGGGAGGTGGATTATCCTGGAATTGACTTCTTTTGGGCCTTTCCAGTTCTGGAAAACAGAAACTTAGGCCTAGTTTCCCAAACCCCCAGTTTGCAGCCTGTCCTGGGGTCTGCCTGGCTCAGCAATTGCCTAGAGTTTTAATTGCCATGCCCCCTCATCCATGCCTGATGGTGTGTCTTCTGTTTCAGCCACTGAGACGATGAAACTTCTGTGAGTTTACATGTAACTGGTAAACTTTACACAAGGTTTATTTTGAATGTCCTGTGTCAGGAAATGCCCAATCATATTGGTGTTCTTATTCCATTACATTTTCTATCGTTTTGATTGATTTGCAAAAAAAATCTATTTAGACATTTTGAAAGTCATTGGTCATGTTTGTGCACTGGACATGGGGTTTCTTACTCCATACATTTTTTTTCTGCAGGGAGGTGCGGGGTCAAGACAGAGTGTCCCTGTGTGGCCATGGTGGCCCTGAAAATCACTTTGTAGGACCAGGGTGGCTTTGAACTCAGAGATATGTCTACCTCTGATTTTTTTTCACTACCTTAATTGTGTGTTTTGATTGAGGCAGTTCTTAATATCACTATAGCTCAGTGCATTGTTTTTAATTACACGTCTAGTGATTTGCATACACTAGGTAAGAAATATTTGCCTATGGAAACAATGGCTTAATACATAATAATTATCATGATTTTACAATTACACTTAGATCCTTTAAAATGGGTCAAAATTGCCTATTTAAAAATGTTGCATGTAATACATCTATGTAATACATGGAACAGTTTAAAATATTTGCAACTAAATATCGCTGTAAATTTTATTAAAATCATAATGGATAATGTTGATTTTCTAAAATATAGTTTTATTCAATCCTTTGGCTTATGCAGGATGTAGCTCTATTATGCTTAATGGACTGCTAAATTATATGAATTTTTGACATCTTATTTGCTTACTATCTGGTGTTCAATTAAACTCACTGTTCCAGTATTAATTTTATCAGCTATGAAATCTGCTAGATTTATCAGATTCTTAGACACTCAATAGCCAAAAGCATGTATCATTAGTCTTTGAAGAATCCCAGAAGTAGGTCAGGGCTTAATGTGGTTGATTGAATTCAAGCACTATGATAGATGTTAATAAATTCCGACTGTGCCACGTGAATTAGAAAGTCTGCTTTAGTAAACTAGAATATACTAAGAACCAGACATGGCATGATGGTATAGAAGAACTGATTCTAGATCTCTCTCTCTCTAGACATGGCATGATGGTATAGAAGAACTGATTCTAGATCTCTCTCTCTCTCTCTCTCTCTCTCTCTCTCTCTCTCTCTCTCTCTCTCTCCATTCCTTCCCTCCCTCCACCCCTTTGCTTTATACAAGATTTAATTGAAGTCAGTATTCTCAAGCCACCAGCCTGGATGCTTTTTGTACATGGATCTAACATGTGCTTAGAACATGAAATCTGGTGAAATTTTTTTTCTCAATTGGCCTTTGTAATATGGTCTTTTTGTTGTAACTAACTTTTTGCATATTTCAGATTTGGTGACAATATTTCATTAAGAGTAATGAAGAAGCTGAGACTGAAGAGGCAGACCAGCCGTTAAAAGCCGCTCTCCCAAAGTACCGAGGTTCAGCTCCCAGCACCCAGAAGACTGCCTGTAACTATAGTCACAGGTATTCTGACGCCCTATTCTAGGCTCTGAAGACATGCATGTGGTGCAGGCATACAGGCAGACAGGACCCTCATACATATAAAATTAAATTTTAAATATTAAAAAGAAAAAAAATGCCAAAATTGAAAGACTCGAGAATTTTTTGTCTTATTATAAATGGGAAAAAAGGTTCAAAGTTGACAAAAATAAATATAGAAGTCATAATTCTATAATAAGATAGTTCCTGTAGAAACATTAAATGTGGATCTCCTGTATGCCAACCAAAGGGAAAATAAAAGAGCTCACTTTGTCTATAACCACTGATGGCAGCACGCGCTGCTATTTTCTATTTCTAGATTCTGTGGGTGAGAAAAGCTGAAAAGCGGATGGGGGATAACCCCAGATCTGTTCTCCATCTCCTCTGTACGGCTTTCAACATGTACACGCCATGCGCCCACAGAGGGCAGCTTAGCTGGGGCTTAGTGTTAGTGCCTCTAAACTCACCATTTAACGTCCAACCAATCGTAAACAGTTGCAATTAGGCAACACTCAGCATGACTAAACAGAACACATTCTCAGATCAGAACTCAGAACTATATCAAGGCATTTCACCTTGTACTTCTTGAAAGAAGTATAAATTCCTACAAAAGAAAACAATGTTTGTTTTTCAATGCATAAGTTGATATACCAAACTCACATGGTAACAATCTCCAAGATAAGTTCCAAAGCGACTAAATGTATATCAAATTAGAAAACAAAACTTCCATTAGCATAGTTCAAAGATCTGAACTATGAGCTCAAGCAACTTCCTGGCAGAGATGTGCATTTCTGCAATGAAGAATGGGCAAGACAGCTGTCTCCTGATACATAGCTTAGGGCTTAAAATTTGTGTGTAGTATTGACTAATGATTTTAATTTTCAAATAATTATTCCATCGTGGCTCACCAAAAAGGTTTTGAATGTGTGTGGTAACCTCAATATCCTCCACATGCTAAGATTTATTAGTGAGGTATGCAACAAAGAATAGCAGTGAATTGATCATCTGATATACATTTGTTTATATTTTAAATTTGAAATCTCAAATAATACCAATGAGATTACAACATGTAAAAACTAAGTAACTTGCTGTGAGAAACACTTACGCCTCTGTAAAGTAAAATAAGGAAGATGAAGGCAATTCACTGTGTTCCTGTAGGTGAACAAGAGGACTGAGAAGAGCCTGGAGAGCTAGGGAAGCCTGGACCTCCTGCACAGAACCCCACTCCTGGACGTGGATGTAGGGAAGCCTGGACCTCCTGCACAGAACCCCACTCCTGGACGTGGATGTAGGGAAGCCTGGACCTCCTGCACAGAACCCCCACTCCTGGACGTGGATGTAGGGAAGCTGGACCTCCTGCACAGAACCCCACTACTGGACGTGGACTGAGGACCATTATCCTGTAGTGGAAGACATCTCTCATATAGCTCTGTTTCACATACATTTTTATTGTCTTAAAAAGCAGTTGGTTCCCATATTGTTTTCTCACACAGCCTTCTTTCCAGTTAACACGTCTTCCTCCTCCCTCCATGGCTTCATACCTCCACCTTCATCCTGTCCATCCATAGTACTCCTGCCCTATGCTTGGAGGTCGTGTATATTCTACAACCACCCTCTCTTAAGGCATCCTCCATCCCTCTAGTTCCACAGCTTCTACATGTACCTTCATTTAAAACACAAATCTCCAGATCCAAAGGTAGCATCTGGGTGTGGCAGAGGGCATGCAGCATTTCTCTTCTGGGCGCCAGTTACTTCACAGAGAATAATTTTTTTCCAGTTCCACCCATTTACTTTTTAAATTCCCTTCTCTTTACAGCTGAATAAAATCCAATTGTGTTTATGTATTACTCATTCGTTGTCCATTCATCAGTTAATGGACATCTGGGCTGACTCTATTTCCTGGCTAATGTGAACCAAGCAGCAATGAACAAGAGTGGACACCTACGCCTGTCGCAGGATATAGCCTCCTTTGGGTATGTGCCCAGGAGTGGTACAGATGGATCATATGGTAGATCTATTTTCATCTTTTGGAAAATCTTCAGAATGATTTCCAGAGTGGCTGCACCAGTTCATAGTCCCAACAATGATAAGGAAGAAGGTCTCTGTGAGTGACACAGACATTGCACCCAGGAGACCTTAGCAGCTAGTTACCCTACCCAACATGGCCAAAACTAGATCTACAATCCATACTCTATATCAGATCAATTCTTGAAAGAACTCTAAACTAGAGAAACAACATGAAAGCAGCTAAGTACGGCCTTCATCAATTCCTTCCTTGCAGACAAGCCAGTCTGAACAACTTTCCCTCTACAAAGGCAAAGAACCCTATCCTTGACTGCAGTTGACAGTGTTAGTTTCATTTGCAAGGCTAAATGAAAGAGTTTCCAGCATCATCCTATAATACATCGCCAAATAGCATAAAATGAGATGCCTCAGGATTCCAAAACTGGACAAGGAAAGACGTCAGACCTGGAACTCAGGACAAGTCTCATTATGGCACATACAACCCAGGGTGGGTGAAGCTCAGAGATACATTGGATCTTAGGAATTTGAACTATATTTTAGATCTGAGACTGATATACTGAGAGCCAGCATTAGACAGAAATTATATGTTCAAGCCAGAGCTCCACAAGACCATCTAAACCTGTACTGGAAATACCCAAAGCTTGAACATGGAGTTGATTTGCATAACTGCCTGCTTTGGAATGAATCTAGGATATAAAACACACACACACACACACTCTAAACATTTGTGAACACTGAGTTGGCAGCATTAGACACTGTTTGCCAACCTGGGACAGTGCATTATAGAATGTCAATGTGTGTAGAACTAGATAGTAAGCCTATGGCTTTTGCCTACCAACATTAGCTTCCAGGTGGTAAAAAGCAGTGCCAGATGATAAACTATCTAGTCTGTCCCCGTGGGACACTTGACTTAGATACTGAGCTTTCATTCTGCCCACTGTCAGCTTGGCTAGCTATGGCAAAACTGAGCCAAAAGTCCACCTCAGCCATTTGTTAGTTCCAGGCCTTGCAAAGCTTGGTCCAACCCCAGTACTGTACAGGGCCTAGTGAGTGAAATAGTGCTTTAGAGATGGTTACCATTGGCATGGTCATCAGAACATCGCACAATACCACAGCTCCTGGCTATAAACCAGTGGTTGTTGATAAGATGTCAAAGTATCAGGTGGCTTCAGAGGATTGGAGGGACAGACTACCATCTTAGGTACCACTCCAGTTAATGTGG
Source organism: Apodemus sylvaticus (assembly GCF_947179515.1). Lineage (NCBI taxonomy): Eukaryota > Metazoa > Chordata > Mammalia > Rodentia > Muridae > Apodemus > Apodemus sylvaticus. The sequence continues at coordinate 3,401,577 of NC_067472.1, forward strand.
AAAAGCACACCACCTGGATATTTTGGAGAAACATGGTTTTAAATCACCTTTAAACTCTAAAATAACAACATACAACAAGGCCTGAAGAAATCCTTGATGAAAGAAAGACATAATGTCTAATGCTAAATAGAAAGGTAATTTGGGGTTCTAAGAAGTTAGTCACCCACTTCTAATCTCATCAAAAACAATAAACCAAGCTTATACAGTAGAATAAAGAGCTAATATGTTATGCACAGGTGAAGGTACACACCAATAATTCATAACTTTCAGAAACCTGTCCCCTCCAGAAATGATGTTAAAAGGCACAGAGAAGAGCTGGATAGTAACGAGTGTGAATGAAATCTCACACAGGGAACATAGTAGCAATTTCCAGGGAACTTGAGCAGCACACTAAAATGAGGCTGAACTTGGGGTTTATCAGTGAAGTGTTCCTGTTATTTAAAAAAATAAAAATAATTTTTCATGGTAAAACGATTTACTGTGGGGACAAAAGGATAGATCAACATAAGCAAGTCAAAAAGGGATGATGTAACACAGCTCAGGACATAAGAGAGATGCTCATCACAGGAGCATCACAGAGCAGGAAGTGCATGAAACTCAACATGCATTTATCAAAACAAATCAAGAGGCAATGCATGTAGTATACCGGAATAAAGTCCATTTATAAAGCCAACAGATCATCACAGAAGCCAGCATCTGCTAGTGAGACCTGCACCATAGCCACCAAAGCAGAAGCTGGTGGGAGGTGTCAGTGTCACATGGACTTGCTAGCCAATCAGATTCTCTTTGTGTGGAAAGGCCCACCAGAATGTATACTGTCCATTTTTACTATACTAATACTGCCAATCCACAAGGATGGAATATTTTTCCATTTTCTGAGGTATTATTCAATTTCCTTCTTCAGAGACCTGAAGTTCTTGTCATAACAGATCTTTCACTTGTTTGGTTAGAATCACACCAAGATACTTTCTGTTGTTTGTGGCTATTGTGAAGTGTGTCATTTCCTTAATTTCTTTCTCAGCCTGTTTATTCTTTGAGTATAGGAAGGTTACTGATTTGCTTGAGCTGATTTTATAACCAGCCACTTTGCTGAAGTTGTTATCAGCTGTAGGAGTTCTCTGGTGGAGTCTTTTGAGTCACTTAAGTAAACTATCATATCATCTGCAAATAGTGATAGTTTGACTTCTTCCTCTCCAATTTGTATCCCTTTGAACTCCTAATGTTGTCTAATTGCTCTAGCTAGAACTTCAAGTACTATATTGAAAAGACATGGAGAGGGGGCAGCATGGTCTAGTCCCTGATTGTAGTGGGATTGCTTCAAGCTTCTCTCCATTTAGTTTGATGTTGACTACCGGGTTGCTGTATATTGCTTTTACTATATTTAGGTATGGGCCTTGAATTCCTGTTCTTTCCAAGACTTTAGCATGAAAGGATGCTGAATTTTGTCAAATGATTTTTCAGCTTCTAATGAAATGATTATGTGGTTTTTTTTTTCTTTGAGTTTGTTTATATAGTGGATTGCATTGATGAATTTCTGTATATTGAACCATCCCTGAATCCCTGGGATAAAGCCTACTTGATCATGGTGAATGATCATTTTGATGTGTTCTTGGATTCGATTGGCAAGAATTTTATTGAGTATTTTTGAATCGATATTCATAAGGGAAATTGGTCTGAAGTTCTCTTTCTTTGTTGGATCTTTGTGTAGTTTTGGGATCAGCGTAATTGTGGCTTCATAGAACGAGTTGGGTAGTGTTCCTTCTGTTTCTATTTTGTGGAATAGTTTGAAGAGTATTGGTGTTAGGTCTTCTTTGAAGGTCTGATAGAATTCTTCACTAAAACCATCCGATCCTGTGCTTTTTTTGGTTGGAAGACTTTCAATGACCCCTTCTATTTCTTTGGGGGTTATGGGATTGTTTAGATGATCTATTTGATCCTGATTTAATTTTGGCATTTGGTATCTGTCTAGGAAATTGTCTATTTCCTCCAGATTTTCCAGTTGTGTTGAGTATAGGTTTTTGTAGCAGGAACCAATGATTTTTTTTGAACTTCCTCAGTTTCTGTTGCTATATCTCTTTTTCATTTCTAATTTTGTTAATTTGGATACTGTCTCTGTGCCCTTTGGTTAGACTGGCTAAAGGTTTATCTATCTTGTTGATTTTCTCAAAGAACCAGCTTCTAGTTTTGTTGATTCTTTGTATGGTTCTCTTTGTTTCTACTTGATTGATTTCAGTCCTAAGCTTGATGATTTCCTGTCTTCTGCTCCTCCTGGGTGAATAAGCTTCTTCTTTTTTTTCCAGGGCTTTCCGGTGTGCATTAAGCTGCTAGTGTATGTTCTCTCCAGTTTCTTTTTGGAGGCACTCAGAGTTGAGTTTTCCTCTAAGCACTGCCTTCATTGTGTCCCATAAATTTGAGTATGTTGTGCCTTCATTTTCATTAAATTCTAAAAAGTCTTTTATTAATATAGTAAAAATGGCCATCTTGCCAAAAACAATATACAGATTTAATGCAATCCCCATCAAAATCCCAACTCAGTTCTTTATAGAGTTAGAAAGAGCATTTTTTAAATTCATCTGGAATAACAAAAAACTCAGGATAGCTAAAACTATTCTCAACAGTAAAAGAACTTCTGGGGGAATCAGTATCCCGGACCTCAAAACTACAGAGTAATGGTGTTAAAAATTGTATGGTATTAGTACAGTGACAGACAGGTAGATCAATGGAATAGAATTGAAGACCCAGTAATGAACCCACACACCTGTGGTCAGTTGATCTTCGACAAAGGAGCTAAAACCATCCAATGGAAAAAAGATAGCCTTTTCAACAAATGGTGCTGGTTCAACTGGAGGTCAGCATGCAGAAGAATGCAAATTGATCCATTCTTATCTCCTTGTACTAAGCTCAACTCCAAGTGGATCAAGGGCCTCTACATAAGACCAGACACACTGAAACTAATAGAAAAGAAACTGGGGAAGACCCTTGAGGACATGGGCACAGGGGAAAAGTTCCTGATATAGCTTATGTTCTAAGCTTATGTTCTAAGATCAATAATTGACAAATGGGACTGCATAAAATTACAAAGATTCTGGAAGGTAAAGGACACTGTCAATCAGATGAAATGGCAACCAACAAATTGGGAAAAGATCTTCACCAACCCTACATCTGACAGAGGGCTAATATCCAATATATACAAAAAACTCAAGAAGTTAGACTCCAGAGAGCACAATAACCCTATTAAAAAATGGGATACAGAGCTAAACAAAGAATTTTCACCTGAAGAACTTAAAATGGCTGAGAAGCACCTTAAGAAATGTTCAACATCATTAGTCATTAGGGAAATGAAAATCAAAACAACCCTGAGATTTCACCTCACACTAGTGAGAATGGCTAAGATTAAAAATTCAGGAGACAGCAGGTGTTGGTGAGGATGTGGAGAAAAAGGAACACTCCTCCTTCACATATCAAATGATTACCAAGAAGGAAGGAGAGGTCCCTGGTCCTGGAAAGGCTTGATGCAGTAATGCAGGGGATTACCAGAACAGAGAAGTGGGAGGGGATTGATCTGGGGGAAGAGGGCTTAAGGGGATTATGGGGGGGGGGGGGCAGGGGCAACCGGAAAATCATTTGGAATGTAAACAAAGAATGTAGAAAATAAAAAAAATGATAATAATAATTTAAAAAAATGGATACTGGATGAAAAGAGAGTGTTTAGATCCTTTGAAATCTTAATGATCCTCATTGCTATAGACCTGAACAGTTCTTGTGTTGATCGACCTTTGGTAATTCACTTCTGATCCAAGTGTGCATTGGAAAACCATGAAACAACTAGAGAATGGGCCGGGTGGCGTGCTGTTCAAGCCTGCACTGTGACTCCTGCTCTTCTTTGTCATCTGCATTTAATGGGCCAGAGCCCACACCTCAGAATAAAATCCCAGACATCTTTAGGCCTTTGATGAGGAAGTGCACATTAGCACATCAGTATGTTGCCCAGCCTCAGTCCAATAAACATGAGCAAAGGCTGGAGTGCCATCTGGATCGCAGGGAAATGTTTAAAAGCTGAGAGCCTGCCTCTATTCATTCTCCCACACAGGATTTGATAAAGAGACTGAGGTGTGAAGAACCTAGTTCCAGGTTAACAACCGGAAGAGAGGGTGTGTGTTCTCTGAAGAGGCAGTTTTACGTTATGGACTCCTTCATCCTCTCTAACAGTAAGCTAAGTGTGATGTTAAAGTAGCTGACACGTTCAAAGCATGCTCTGCAGACAAGGCTGGTTATTCAGATAAGCTGGAGGTGGAAAAAATTGGTTTTTGAAACCAAAATGAAAACATTAAACAAACATCATAACCCTTAGTAACTGCAGCCTAATTTCCCCTCCTTTAAGAAAGAGTTGTGATCATTTCTCCGGGGAAGGATGCTAAGGAAACATGTCTGTCTGCCTGAGTAGAACAACTCAGTGCACTGGACCATGTAACTATCAGGAGGTAACTATTTAAATCATGTGGAACCGAGGCTCTCCTGCGGTCCCAGACATTACTTGAAATAACTTAGATGTCGTGTATATGTGATAGCAAATGAAGTAGATAGCAAACGTGCTGCCCACACCTTTAGAAAGTAATGAATGGCGTGTGATGCCTATATTAGTGAGAAGGGAATCAGTAATGGTCCTTGGGGAGACAAATGTTAAAGGAATAAAAATGTACCAGCACCTAGTCACTGTGTTGTCAAGGATACTTCCCTGTTCCTTCTCAGAGGGGGAATTCTGTGAGAATGACAAGCATCCAGACCACAGGGTTTTGCAGAAAATGCAGAGCTTCCTCTGAACCTGTAGAGTCTCTTGGGGAACAGCAAACTTGGCTAACCTATATAAACGCTACTCATCTGATTATAACGAAAGAAGAGAGCTGAAAATAGTGTTCTTTTAATATAATAGAAAGGCCAAGATGTTGTTGAATCAGACTCAAAACCAGCCATTGATTCTTTTGTGGCATTAGGAAATCACTATCAGTAGAGAGTGCATTTGATCTTCCACATGTATGCTCCGTGTATGGTATCATGCTCAGTAGGTGCACAGTAGGACCTGCATGCTCTTACACCAAGGACATCTATGTTCTGTCTATACTATCATGTTCAATGGGTGGACAGTAGGGCCTACATGCTCTTAAACCAAGGACACATGCTGCCTGCTAAAGCAAATCTTTTGTTAGGCTAATCTCAGCTGGTCCAAAACAGTATGGCATCTGGCTTATCATCTGCAATCTGCACTGTCATTTTTTTAAGAAAATAAATGTTTCTGAAGATATCAGTACACAGAGTTACCAATGACTAATAGAATAATTACGGGAGAGCAGCATTGACAATTAACATTGAGGCAAGTATTTCCATCATGGAGGGTTCTGAGGATCCTCCATAGTTCCAGAAGGCACTCATGTAATTCCTCCTGCAAATATTTTTACAACACAACAAAACTTGGCCTCGAAAAAATGCTCATGAGAAAGTCAAGATAGTCAATGAGAATAAGAGAAAATATTTATAAAGCACATATTTGATAAGCTAGTATCCTGGATAGATTTTTATAACTTATAAACAGCAACAAAAACACAAACAATACAACTAATAAATGGGTGACGTATATAAGCAAATATTTCTCTAGAAGAAAAAAGGAAACTGGACAGAGGGAGCACAGCCATATGCTTGCTCACTGCTCTATCTACTGTGGACAACCACATGGCATCTGAAGGGCAGACACTTCCTCACACTGCAGGGCAGGGCTCTAAATTGTAAATCGAAGATAAGTTTAGGCAAAACTATGTAGAAATTATAATGTTCATTCCTTGTGGATAAAAATATACATTTTAGACTGGAAAACATTTTGGTATTTCCCAAACACTTAAACATAGAGTGACCATGTTAGCCATGCGCTCCCTTCCCACAGGAATATTTCAAAAATAATGAGGAAAAGCTATGATCCAACAAATACATTACGTTTTTTGCATTGGCAGGCAAACACAGAAACAGCCCACATGCTAGTCAGCTGATTACACTGTGGTCTGTGTCTGACCTAAGCTACAATGGATGAGTCTGAAGACATCATAGTAGACCAAAGGAGTCACATGCTAGCAATATAGGAAAGATTCAGAATAGTGACCTCCATAATGAAAGCTTAGGTTGCTGATGTCTAAGGATGAGAAAGAGGATGAGGAAAAGGAATCCTGTGTTTGGGGAACACATAGCATTTCAGAGAAGTTGTAGGTGTACACCACTGCGAATACATTAAATGATACAGACCAGTTAAGATTCGTTATTTTACATTTTTGAATCTTAACACATTGAAAATATCTTGTGGGCTGGATAGGTATAAGTGAAGGATCCCTGGAGATTCCAGGACAAACATCCTGGGTAGTGACTTCTTCCCACTCCTCCCCCAGAGACCTAACAAAAGACATGCCCGGATCTAAAATAAAAGATGAAAACAAGTTGAAAGATCAAGCTAGTATATTCTCTACAAAATTTACCAGACCTGTAAAAAGTTTGATGATGAGAATTTCCTAGATGTAGCCCAGGAAGAATTTAAAAGAATAATCATAAATTCCATTGAAGAATTCAGAAGTTTAAAGACAACCTTAAGAAAGATTAATGAAATTAAGGAGAAAGAAGGTAAGAAGAATGGACGGGTGAGAACTGAAGCCAGAGCAATGCCCAAGGAAATGCACAGAAGGTTGATGGAAATGATAAAGGAAATCCAGGAACTGAGGATGAGTCCCGCGAGGAGACGGAAACATTGGAGAAGACTCAAGCTGAAGTGGAGATGGAGTTGAAACCCAAAAACTCGCAGGCAGTCTTTAAAAGAAGAGAGAAATCAGGACTCAGAGATAACATAGAGAATCTAGGCCAAATAAGCAAGAGATGTGAGAATTTCAAATAATAATGATGATAATGATGATAATGATAATCAAAATAAAAGTGGGAAGGAAGGCGCAGGGACACTACAAAAAGAACCAAATGTCTGGATTCAGGGCAGAGATGGGGGAAGAATCCTAGGGCAATGGCAGAGATCTAATAGAGCTTCAGTAAGGTCACAGAGAATGTCCCCTGACCAAGAAAAGACTTTCCTTCTAACAGCGAATGCCTCAACAGAACACTGTACAGACCAGACCAGAAAAGAAAATCCCCGTGGCACGTGACAGTTAGAATGCTAAGCATATGTAACAAATGACGTTTATTGAAAGCTGCAAGAAAGATGAACTGTAGTTCTTAAAATGAAAAGTACCACTGAGAACATAAACCCAAAATCAGCACACGGACCACGGTCAGCAAGCATGTTTCAATGAAAATGTTAAATACAAGCGCCCTCCACTCTCTGATGGAAGACACAGGCTGACTGGGTGGATCTCAAAGCAAGGTCAATCTGGAGACTATGAGAAGCACATCTTAGATTTAAAGGCAGGCACGACCATACAGTTAAAAAAAAGAAAAAAAAATTGACAAGGAATCTCCAATTAGATGCAACCAGGAAGCAAACAGATGTCGGCATCTTTCTGCTTCACAACTGAGACTTTAAACTACATCTGGAAAGGACTAAACAAGAACATATCAATATCATAAATACACAAATGCATGAAACTCTGGGACATTTCATAAAGTCTGCCACTGGACAGAGACACAAGATTAGCAGCAATCCAGGACTAGTAGGTGATGTCAAAACCCCACATTCTCTACAGACAGGTTGTTGGAACATACATACATACATACATCATACATACATACATCATACATACATAAGCAAATAAGCAAGCAAGCAGAAAAAACGACAGAAATTGTATCAGACATTACACGTGCTTTCTATCTACACAACATTCCATCCAAACGGCAACAAGGATACATATTCCTCTTGGCAGCACAGGAGAGACCAAAAGGCATCCTGAGTCACAAAATATCTTTAAAAGTTCACACATGGTATGCACTCACTGATAAGTGGATATTAGCCCAAAAGCTCCAAATATCCAAGATACAATTCACAGACCACATGGAGCTCAAGAAGAAGGAAGACCAAAGTATGGGTGCTTCAGTCCTTCTTAGAAAGGTGAACAAAATACTCATGGGAGCAAATATGGAGACAAAGTGCAGAGCAGAGACTGAAGGAAAGGCATCCAGAGACTTTCCCACCTGGGGATCCATCCAGATACAGTCACCAAATCCTGGCACTATTGTGGATGCTTGGAAAGGCTTGCTGAAAGGAGCCTGATATAGCTGTCTCCTGAGAGCTCCTGCCAGAGCCTGACAAATACAGAGGCTCACAGCCAACCATTGCACTGAGTGCTGGGTCCCCAAAGGAGGAGATACAGAAAAGACTCCTCAGATACAGAAGGAGCTGAAGGAGTTTGCAACTCCATAGGAAGGAGCTCCCAGGGAGTAAGCCACCAACCAAGGATGGCCTTGTGAAGCATCAATGGGAGGAGAGGTCTTTGGTCCTATGAATGTTTGATACCCCAGTGTAGGGAAATCGAGGGCAGGAAGGTGGGAGAGGGTGTGTGGGTGAAGGAACACCCTCATAGAAATTGGGGGAGGGAGGATGGGATAGGGGTTTTCCTGGGGGAGGGCGACTGGGTAAGGGGATAACACTTGAAATATAAATAAATTAAAATAAATAAAATTCACAAAAATTGAAGTGAACAGCAAATGAATCTGTCTCAGAAAATGGAAAGGGGGGATGAGTGCATCAGATGGGGGAGCTAAGAGTGCCTCAGCCAGGGGGTAAGAGTGCCTCAGATAGGACAGTCAGATTATTTTCTGGGATGTGTATGTACACAGTGTGCACACACAAACATACATACACATACACATCCAAATATGTAGTCAAAAAGTGTCTTCTCTGGTATCTCCACTATCAAGGCATGCACTGGGAGGTTGTATGAAGGAAAGATTTGCTAAACAGCAAGACGTGAGGTCTATGTGCTGGGGATTTTACAAGTGGTAATAGGGCCCAGGCTTTTAGGTATTTCTGTGTAAGAGAGTGCCTACCAGTTGAGGGCCATGTGATAGATGTCACCAAATTAATATCTAATCCTAAAATCATGTTGCACTGAGCGAGAGAAAAGTACATTTTGTAATATATTCATCTATATAAATAAATCATAGAATATTTTCTTTTCCTGTGAGATTTCACTTATTCTTGCCTCAAGTTGGATTTAATTTGGTTTGTATACTCTGAGAAAATGTTTGCACACTCAGAAAAATGAAGAAAGTTACTGACAATATCAAATCTGAATAAGATAAAAAGCCAATTTGTTGAAAAAAAAAGCTTTAAATAATTTAATTTGCAGTCTGTTCTGGGGAAACATCCAGCATTACAGGACTACTTAGACAAAGTTCTGTTTTTTTCCTTATTATTCTAATAGAACCAAATATGCTAAACACGGACAAGAACATATTGGAACATTACAAAAGCTAATTCATGGACAGATGTTTAAGCAACACAGAGACCCAAAAAATAAATTATTTGAGCCAAATTCCTGTTAATTCTAAGTATAATAATTACCAGAACAGCTGATGTTCAAAAGGACCTGTGCTTCTTTGTCTGTTGAGCAATTTATAAAATCTGATTATCTACCAATTCCACCCCTCCCCAACAAGAGTAGAAACAGGACAGAAAAGCAATTCATCTCTTCACGGGCCACACATGCCTAGCTGTTCGTTACCTTAGTTACAATCAGTGGATACTGACTAAGGCTAAACTGCATGTGCAGGTGTGTACAGGTGTGGACTGTGGACTGTGCTAGGAGAACACACAGAAGATGAGAGACCAGATATGACTACTTCATCCAGCTTGCATGTTGGCTATCTCAATTGCAGAAAAACTCCAGCTTCTGGTGACACGAGATACTTAGTAGCAGACATGAGAACACCGGAGTTCTATACCCGTGACAATTTACGTGCTGGAAAAAGAATAAACTCCGCACAGTTGGCCTCTGACCTCCACATGTGTACCATGTGCATATTGGCAAACTTGTCACCACACACAAGCACACACACAAGCGAACACACACACACACTTTAAAATATTTAAAGATGTAGCTAGGAAACAAACTAGACAAATTCATACTTTTGTAAAAACACAATAAGGTTTGGGGTTCTTTTTTTTTTAATTTTATACACTAAAAGATACATGGCTACACACTTTAGTTTCCTGTTGGTTTTCTTTTTTTTTACTTTCAAATCTTTCAAATCTCATTCTCTTTCTTTCTCTCTGCCTTTCTATCTCTTTCTCTCTCTCTCTATCTCTGTGCATGTGCATGTATGTGTGCACGGGAACAAAGAAATTCAGTGAGGGACATACAAAAAATGTATTTTATGACATTCTAGAATAAAACTAGATATAATATTTTCTGTGTTAACTATATGTTTATCATGACTATTTAAATATTTTTGTGAACTAAAAATACTTAAACCTCTTATTTAGGTGACATACCAAATACCAAATTGGGCCTAATGTGTGTGCTAGCCCTGTTAAGATTTATCAACCTATAAACAGTATCATATAAAGAATAGGCTTTTTGTATGTTTTGTCCATTCAAGACCGCGTCTCTCTATGTATCCAAGGCTAGGTCAGAGCACAAGATTCTCCTTCCACAGCCTCTGGAGGACTGGGACATGACTCTACATGTTTCTTTATTGGAAAATTAAGACAATACAGAATATTGTCACCTTTGTACTTAGCATGGGATATCTGTGTCATCCTCCTCTGACTCTCTGATAATACAGTGCATCTTTCTAACCTCTGACTCACTCAGAGCCCGCGTGTAAGATGTGTCACTCACTCCTCTCAACAGCTCCCACTACCTTGTGCTGTTAATTTCATTTCCTTCTCTACATTATTCGGGTCCATTTTGTTTTTCTTCCCAAGTTCCTTGTGGGAGCTGTTACTCCACAGCCTGTGTGTGGCATCTTTCACCCTACAGGTTTTTCTGCATGTGATGTTTTCCCCACTGGCTAACAGCCTGGAGAAGTCACATTCCGGTACCATTCAATCCAAGTACTTTAAGTTTCCTAGCTCAATTTCCTTTCTGTGAGACGAGGTTTGTGGTTGCTTTTAAGCTTTTATCCCCCTAATTCCTGGCATTTTCAATTAGATTTCTGGTTTTCATTAGTGAAACAAAGTAGTCAGTGTGAAACTGATCCCTAAAAGCATTCTGAGATGGATTTGGTTGCAGTTGTTAAAATTCTTATAACTATTGCCACGTGTATAAAAGTTTCCATGTTCTGTGGTTGCCTGGGTTTCGGTCTCAGCCACTAATAGGCTTAGATGAGACAGATAGTAGGTTTTAAAGGGTGTGGCTCCTGGAAAGTCGACCTCAGCCCAGAACATGGCCTCTCACTGTAGAAAGATGCAAACTATAGGCCATGCGTCATGTAAAATCAAGAACAGAGCACAGCTTTGGTGATTTGGGGAGGATTCTGGGTATATTATTTGAAATTATCAAATAATGTAAATACTTTTTGAAATGTATATATTTTTTATTTTGGACTAGGATTTCATAGATCTCATAAATCATAGTGATTTGTTGTATTCAAAATCATTTAGTTCCTTAATAAATTTTAAATTCTGTCCTGTCACATACTGGGAGAGAGATGTTTATATATTTTACTGATAGTATTTTTAATTTGGCATCTTACAATGATGAAGCAATGCTATTGGGGAGTTAAAACTCAGATTTATTTGTTTGCTAAAGATAACTCATTACAAGTAAAGGATTTCTGTCTTTATCACTCTTGTAATAAATTCTATTTTATATGTATGAATACAACGATAATCCAGTTTTCTTGGCTGAGAATTTGCTTGACATGTTAGCAAATAGCAAGAAGAAAAGCTCCACATTTGTTGTTGGGTTAGGATTATGGACATAATTGTTCACAAAAGGACTGTTGGGACAGAGAGAGCCTTAGCCACAGGTGAAGGACCCAAGGGCTGGCAACTTAAGAGGTGCAGAGGACGGAGCTAACAGCATCACAGATGCAGGACAGGCTCTTACAAGAGATGCTTCCTACAGCAGAGGGCCATTCCTGCTGGGCTGCTCTCCCTGTGCCTCCTCCAGCCCGCTGAGGTGGTTAGCCCAATAGAAGGGGAAGTTTCCGGTGGCTGTGAAGAGCCAGCTCTGAGCTCCATATGTGAGGTGACCAACATTTGTCACACTCGACATGACTGCCTTTTCTATTTCCTGTTCAGTATTTCACTGAAAGCAAAGTCTACCCTTCTATTATGCAGTCAGATGTCCCCAGCAGTTTGCAGCGTCTCTCTGTTCAGACCTTTAACTATGGCGTCTGAATTCCTGCTTCTTCAGCCTTTGTTTGAATTATATGCTTCCATTTATTCGCCCTTCTGTTTAGTTTTCTTCTTCTAGCATGCAAGCAAAATCCAAATTATGAATAAGTCAGATAAGCCATGAGATAGTGTAAACTTATATACTATTATAAATGGATTTTTGCATTAAAATTTAAATGTGTATTTCTGTCATTTAAAGTTGTCTCTGAGATCAATGCACCATGCAAATAATCTTAGATTAATCTCTCCTGGTCAGTACACAAAATTACTGTCCAATACATTACCTATAACATTTAAAATATTACAGGTGGCGCATGCCTGTAATCCCAGCACTCTGGGAGGCAGGGGCAGGCGAATTTCAGAGTTTGAGGCCAGCCTGGTCTACAGAGTGAGTTCCAGGACAGCCAGGGCTATACAGGGAAACCCTGTCTCAAAAAAAAAACAAATCCAAAAAACAAAAACAAACAAAAAAAACAAAAAAAATTTAAATATTTCTAAATTTAGACAAATAATTTTAATTTACATATATTCAAGGAGACATTTAATGTTCCTATCTCATTTATGAATTTTAGCACATTATAAATAGTTTATTTCAATTTTTAGATTTTTGAAACAGGGTTTCTCGGTGTAGCCCTGGCTATCCTGGAACACACTCTGTAGACCAAGCTGGGCTTAAACTCAGAGATCTGCCTGCCTCTGCTTCTGAGTGCTGGGACTAAAGGTGTGCGCCGACACCGGTTGGCTTACAGTTAATTAATTTTAGCCCACAAACAATACGTTTATATATTTTAAACATGTGTACTTTCAAAGTGTGGAACAGATTTATCATCTCACAATGCTCCCTTGCACAGAAGCTCTGCAGCCACAACTTCCCCTGATTCTGCCAGGAAGCACCGACCTTTTCTCATTCCCTGCAACTCATGTTTTATAGAATGTTATCTACGTGAATTATGTGACATTTTAGAAGAGCTTTAGTCAGCTTACAGTAACTGTTCGGGTCTCCAGAAGTCCTTCCAAGCCCAGTGGTGTTTTATCTTTTGGATGTGTGTTCTAGTGCTTCTCTGTTCTTTTTTTTTTTTCTCCACTCTGAGGCTTTTTCGTGAGTTCATAGAAATGATAGAAATGACATCATTGCTACAAATGCTAAACGCAGCCACAGTGGCTGGGAGCCGTGTCAGTGACTTCCGAGCAACCCTATACCAAACTGTTGAGCACGGATATTAAAAATACATTAAAATTTGCCTCAGGGAAATAGGGGATCTTGGAGAGATGGGCCTCACTGCAGGCCCTGCCGTTACCACATGCTGGGCTCTGCTTACTTACCCTGAGGTGAGCCTTCTCCTCGGCCACACACCTCCACTATGGTGTTAGCTTACCAATGACCCAAGGACTGTGGAGCCACATGACTGTAAAAGTATTTTTTATTTGCCTGATTCAATTTTGTCTCACGGCTTCCTGTCTCCTCCGCTCCCCTAGGCCTAGTTCTGGAGGCTTCCAGCCTCTGTACAATCTGTTGGAGCCCCGTACAATCTGGGTACCTATTTTGTACGCAGTCTCCATTTTACTCATGAAGGGAAATGAAGTTCAGGTTCTCAGACTCAGTTTCCCAGAAGGCATTACCCATAGCTGATGCTGGGAACTCTCCTGAGAGGTCACAGCTCTATGGTTATATCAGTCATGCTCTGTTATCTCAGTGCGCTAAAACACCCTGTCCCCTGGTCCATCACCCCTCCCACCTCACACACGACCAATCAGCTTAAAGGTTTGCTGATAAGACTTTGTTGGTTAGCTAAAATGTAGTACTGCCACTCCCTTGCCTTCTGGACTTCAGAACTTGGCTTTTCCTATAAAAAGCCTGCCTGAAGAACAGACTAATCACAATTAGACTCCCAAGTTCTTTTCTGTGGTCCTAATCAGTCTTGGGGTGTGTGTTCAATAAACTCTTCCTACTTAACTGAAATCAGTGTTCCTACGGTCTGTGTGGCGATTCCTGAACCCCAACACAATCTACTCTACACCTAAAATTTAGTCAGTCTCTGAGAATTACTGCTAAATAAACTCACCCTCTCTAGATCTTTCTGATCTCTTGATGGCTGATTCAATTCAGCTGTTCTGGCTCAAACTCCTCTCCAAGCAGACTGATTTGATATGGCCTCCCACCCCCACTCCCTCCCCTCCCCTCCCCTCCCCTCCCCTCCCCTCCCCTCCCCTCACCTCACCTCACCTCTCCTTCCTCTCCTCTCCTCTCCTCTCCCTCCTCTCCTCTCCCTCCTCGCCTCTCTTCTCCCCCCCTCTCCCTCTGCCTCAGACTAACTTTGGCAATATCTTCTGGTTCATTCTCATTCTGTGGCTTATTCTGTCTTCCCCTGTGTCTAGCTTGTTCTCTCTCTACAACCTGTCTCTGTACAACTGTCCGAGTGTTTCTTTTTTCCTCTCTCTCTCTCTCTACACTGCCCCTCAAGTATCTCCCCTTTCCTCCCTATTCACAGCAGAGTTGGCCTATCCTGTTTTGTCAAATCTTTCTCTAATTCATCACTATATCTCAATTAGACATCACTTTCAAACAGGGTGGTTCCTTCCACAAACTAACTTTCTCTTCATTGCTTGGAATTAAGGGTGTGTACTAAGGTCATGCCTGTATTCCGACCACAGGGATTAAAGATGTGTGCTAAGGGTGAGCCACACCACAATTAGAAGTTTTTTTTTTCTAGTAAACAATACAATCTTGGGTTTCATGATGTGATCAAATATCCTGCAACACTTGATTCTGGCGTAATGCTGACATGAACAGAAAACATAAAAGGAAAGACAATCCAGTTCTACAGAAAGGTAAATCCTTTGGCTGTTTCAACACCTTCACAAAAGGCTATTTTAACAGAGGTTGTTTTACTTCCCATTCTCTGAAATTGCTGTACACTCTAAATTTAGCTCCTTAATGAGTAAAGAAATATTTAAATATATACAGTATCTTACTTAACACATGGTACTAAACTTTTACTAAGTAGCCTACACTACTAAGAAAGTCTGTACATTACTGACAATGACTTAAAAATTACATTATCGTAAAATGATAACTCCCAGATACTAGTAAATTTAGCATAATAACCTTTATGCCAATATACATACCATGGCAACTGACACCCTTTAGTGCAATGAATCATGTGACCTTGTTATTGCAATAGTCTTTTTAAATGTAATACTTCTATCAGCCCATTAATCTTTTTAATGGAGAATAAACTTCTCAGAGACAAGGGCTCCTTCGTGCGGGCGCTTTAACAATAAGAATGATGTACTCCTGAAAGGACATATAATAGCAAACCTATGTATAAGTTCAAATGCACCTGCCTACATTTACCTCAAAATACTGGGATTGTGTGCTGACAGTGTTGGAAATGCTAAACATGAAACAGAATCTGAATGTCGTGGGATATGTAAAATAAAATTTAATTTCCAAATGAAACGTATAATTCATCGCTCTCAAATGATACTCACAATTAAGAATGGTAGTATCAAAATCCTATGCACCTTACTACTACAACTCAGTGTCTTACCTGTCTTAAGAAGGCAATGTCATGGGTGATTAGACACTACAGTAGAGGCAAACACACTTCTGACCCAGTCAGTTCCACTTTGTCAAGCATGTACAAACCATCGCAGTGTCGGAGTGAGTGCGGAGAAACCGGTACCCAGTCCTGTGCTCTTCCTACCACCCACTTAGAGAATCATCCATAAAGCATTATTTACTCATAAAGATAAAACCATAAATTACGGCAAATAACACATTATGGAGGTCTCAGAGGAAAATGTTCCCTGGTGCGGCTGCGGTTTGTTTTCCATAGAAATAAAGCTACATGGAGAAAATGAAAGTCTTGGTGGTGCAGAGGATCTGGACTATAAAGTTAACTCGTGAGTCGGTTACTTCCGCCTGTCGATTGACATCCGGTCCAAGGGGGCCTGCTGCTGCCCTGGAAGGCTGCACAGGGCGGTGAGCGGCGAGAGCTTATCTTCTGTTACGATGGCTCCTGCTCCTGCCCCTGCCCCTGCCCCTGCCCCTGCCCCTGCCCCTGCCCCTGCCCCTGCCCCTGCCCCTGCCCCTGCCCCTGCTCTGCTCTCTTCACTGCAAACCCTGTCACCTGTATCCGTTACTTAAGCTCCACAAACTTCACTTACTGAATGTGCATAATAACTTTATACACTTCGCCATTTGTAAGGAGAGGCTGAAACAGTCTACTTTAACGGTTTTAGTCATAGAATCCCATGATACGGAAAGGTAAGTAATTTTGTTTCCATTGTTAATAATTTCATTTTAGCGGCTCAGACCCCCTCTCCTTACGGGAACAATGCAAACGCATGCTTCCATAGCAGACCTCAGAGACGGTCACAGACCTTCTAAAGATGCTCATCTTCTTCCTACCTAGGGGACACGCACCATCTGCTCCCTTATATCACAACAGGATGGCGAGTGTGTGTTTCTTTGTCTTACACAGATGGCGGGTTTTACCCTCACCCTCACCACACAGCACACGGCTCATTTCTGTCTTTCAGACACTGATCCAAACGATGGACAGAAAATGTGCATTGCTCATTTCCGTGTTTCAGACACTGATCCAAAAAGTGGACAGAAGTAATGACACAATGAACAGGAGTAATGGAAGGTACTGTGTCTAACTGAACAACGAAAAATAATGCATGGTCTTTTAAAAAATGTGAGTTCTGGCATAATTTTCATGATTACTGAAGTTGATTCATAAAATATGCATTTTACTTAACCATCATTTTATAGCCTATGGTACCTCAGTTCAGAACTAAAAATCAAGTACTTTGTACATAAAGCTTCCTACAGATGCAAAAATTATGTCTTTCTGTGCACCCCAGTGAAGCCCTTTGGCCCACTTTGTGCCCCTGAATGGACTGTGGCCTTCAAATAATCTGGTGCCCCATTGTCCTACTAAAATCATATATCACTTTTTAAAAATAAACAGAATTTTCACAAACCACAACTCATACTTTTAGTGTTGATATCTTAAGAACATTCAGGTAGACACTTAAACTTGTGTATTTAAAGACTAATTAAAATATAATACATTCACACTATTAAAAGAATGGAAATAAATTTTAAAATAATTCTAAGTAATTGTCAGTGAAAGTTTGATTTGTTCCTAGATTTTCGCCTGCTTCGTCTCCTGTCCCAACTTCTCTCAGCGATGGCAGTGACCTGGAAGTGTGAGCCACATTAACTCTTTCCCCCTATAAGCTTCTTGTTGTCTGAGTGTGTTGTCGCAGCAGCGCAAAAGCAAAGTAAAACACCATCCAGTGCAGAGTCCAAAATAGGGCCAGCAGATTTTTAGAAATTACCAAAGGCCTCTGTTCATGTTTCTGCTTGCCGAATTCCACGCTGGCTTGTTCACTGCTGTATGAGGCTTGGCTATGCTTCTTACACAGCCCAGGACCACCTGCCCAGGAAATGGTGCTGCCCACCATAGATTGGACCTTCCTACAGAAAGTAATGCAATCCTCCATGAAATATCCAGTCAACGTGATAAAAAACAATTACTCGACTGAGAAAAAGGTGGTTCTAAGGACTGGAAAGATGATTTGGTGAGTATGGTAACTGGCTGTTCCTCCAGTGGACACCAGGTTCAGTTCCCAGCACCCACACTGTAGAGTGCTATCTCTAATTCAAATTCCAGCAAATCCTCTCTTCTTGCTTCCACGGGCATTAGACAATCAAGTGGTATACAGACATACATGAAGTCAAAACAGACATTTACCTAAAGTAAAAGAAGTAAACTCTTAACAGCCTAAAAGATGATTCTAGGTTGCACCAAGGTAAAAACTAATGCTAACTAGTTCACATGGTTACCACATTGTTGAGAAATAATGCTAACTAGTACACATGGTTATCATGTTGTTGGTGATGCTAACTAGTACACCTGGTTTCATGGTGTTGATGATGCTAACTAGTATACCTGGTTATCATAGTGTTGATGATGCTAACTAGTACACATGATTGTCATGGTGTTGATGCTAACTAGTACACATGGCTATCATGGTGTTGACAATGCTAACTAGTACACATGGTTATCATGGTGTTGACAATGCTAACTAGTACACATGGTTATCATGGTGTTGATGATGCTAACTAGTACACATGGTTATGATGTTGTTGATGATGCTAACTAGTACACATGGTTATCATGGTGTTGACAATGCTAACTAGTACACATGGCTATCATGGTATTGACAATGCTAACTAGTACACATGGTTATCATGGTGTTGATGATACTAACTAGTACAAATGGTTATGATGGTGTTGACAATGCTAACTAGTACACATGGTTATCATGATGTTGACAATGCTAACTAGTACACATGGTTATTATGCTCTCTAGTCACAAGTATAAAAGAAAAGTATGCAATATGTGAATTTCCTATCACGTTCCTGTGGAGGTATTTCAACTTGAGATTCTAAAACAGGTCTTCATAATTTGCATATTATTTTAAAATTAACCCTTCATGCTACTAGTTGGGAACAATTTCTGAACATAAGGGTTCAGATTTCTGAACTGTATTCCTGGGGACTCATTATAGAACGATAGCTTCCAACCACAGAAGATAACTGCTGTACATAGCACAACTAACAATACGGGATTTAAGAGTGCTTGAAAAGTAAGTTTACACAGTGTGGTGATCTACACAATAAATTACCAAGTCCTTTAATAATAATAATAATTATTCCATAATAAATTACCAAGTCTGAAACTGCTGTGGGAATAGTAAAGGCTACCGAGGTCATGTAGCCTGTGACTGTGCAGAGCGTTGCTGCTAAACCTATAGCAAACATTGTTTGGTGTTCAACCAACAAAAGACTATTTCATGCAAATGTTTACATGCAAGCATTATTTGGGGAGATAGGGACAATGGAGCCTCTAATCTCAGTGAATATTTTGGGTGGCAGGAGATGAAGATATTTGCATATGTGGATGAAGAGCGGGGGCTGCAGTCACCTGCGATGAAGTGACAACCAGACCGTGGCTAAGACTGACTAATGCAGGGACCTTGACTGTCAATTGTGGTAGCGGGAACTTCGGTGTTTAACACCATATCCTCATAGTTATAACAGTAACGCCATTCTTTGGGATTTCAGTAAAATGAAACACAATTAACACAGAGCCGGCATCAGAGATTTAGAGAGTGAAGTTTAACCTAACGCTGCACGTGAGCTTAGTTGTGAAGATTACCACAGTCTATTTCTTCTGTAATGAGGCTGTCCCCAAAGAATCCCACATAGAACGGCAATCAGGGCGGAAATGAGCACACGGCAGAGGCGGCCTGTGAGTGCAAAGCATCTTATGAACAGGAGAAGGTTACTGAATAGTCATTGTGAATGACAAGTTTGGTTATTCTTACATATTCATAGTTCATAAACTAGAAGATGATTAAACAGGTCATGGAAACCTAGAATTTTACTGTGTTACATTTCACAACCAACAATACAAGAACTAATAAATAAAGGCTGCCTTGTCTACTACAAAAGGTAAATTAAAATATATTGCTCTGAGAATCACAAAGACACAAAAAAGCATCAATGTCACTCTTTCATATCAATATATATTTAACTATAATTGTCTAAAGTGCATAATAAACGTGAGGAAATGGTCCTGGTGGGAAACATATTGATTAATAAACAAATTTTGAAAAATACCAATGAATCTCATTATGTTGACCTTGAGTGGGAAGTCACTGGGAAATATTATCACGGCATTAATGCATTAGCAGGAAGACAATGTCCCTCGCATTTTATCACGCGCCACTGAACTGTAACAAATGCTGACAGTTAAAGAGCAAACCACTAAACATTATGACACCATCTCAGTGACAGCTAAAGAACAGAACTGACTGCAAGCATTGCTTCAGATTTATTAGGGCAAGCATGGCTAGAAAATACAAAAATAAACTGATTTAAGGCATTTGGGTAAACATCTATAATACTGGCATCCTACAAACAAGTATGCGGGATACAATATTTTAGTCATTCACCGCTGCTAATTTATATTTAGGTCTTTATGTATAATCCTATCATAGAAACATCTATTACAAAGCAGTGTTCAATAACCTTGCTTCATTACCAAGCAATTCATGACAAAGGTCTTTGGGAGAAGCAATAATATTTGCATAATAATTACAAGCACAGAACTCAAGCTTGAAATGCTATAACCATATTCCAAGAGTTTTCTTTCTTATAAATTAAATTTTCCCCAAAAGCACTTCCAAATCCAATGTTGGGTTTATGAAATTTATTACTTAAACATTCACTTTCAGTGGAATATAACATTCCTTTCTACCTTTAAAATGAAAAGCAGATAAGAATACTTCTTAATTATTTTTGATTGAATAAACTGAGCAGGAAGGCAGACATTTTCAGTGTAGCAATAAATTAAGTGTGCCATTCCCATTAACATCGAGTGGCAGCTGGGCCTGTCATTCTGAGTGCTGTGCAGAAAATGTACATTTCTGAAGTCAAATATGCAGTCAGATTTGTGTGACTGCCACTGAACTTTTGCCTCTCGGTAAAGGCTTGTGTGAAAATACTTATGATAAACACAA